>NC_083626.1:6165200-6465200 GCF_963584025.1 Labrus mixtus | reverse complement strand
AAATATACACAAACACACACACACACACACACACACACTGACACACACACACACGCACACACACACTCACAGAGTAAACAGAGAGAAAAGAGACAGTCACTCTTGATGTGTGTTTGAGTTTGAACCTGACCAAAGATCTTCTTTCCCCTGTAAATGTTATCTTGCAGGACAAAGGATGTGAGTGGCAACAACAAAATGCTGCAGACATTTTAAAGAGAAGACATGAAAACATAGCTGGAAACACTAACATGTGATGGTAATGTGTGTCATCATTTAAGTCAACATTGTACAATTTAAAGCATTACATATAAATGTCATGCTTCGGGCTTCTTGGCTGCATTGTGGGATTTAACTAGTCACAAAGCCTTCCTCCCAGCCCTGCTTATAGGAATCATCTCATTAAGAAATTCCCAGTATGGAGTGTTTATAAACAGCTTCTTGTTCATCCCTCGTGATGGATGGGTGTTCCCTATCACTGGCTCTTCCTGCTAACTCCCTAGCCTGCGTTACAAGCTCTCTGCCACTGTTTCACAACTACACACACACACACACACACACACACACACACACACACACACACACACACACACACACACACACACACACACACACACACACACACACACACACACTTACTGAGCTCCTGATACTTTTTTTGCTGGCCTTGCTTTCTCTGTGTGTGGGCCCTTACATGTTTGAGTGAGGGTGATGTGATTGCATTATGTTTAATACAGACGTTAAGTGTGTGTGTGTGTGTGTGTGTGTGTGTGTGTGTGTGTGTGTGTGTGTGTGTGTGTGTGTGTGTGTGTGTGTGTGTGTGTGTGCGCGTGTGTGGGTGTGTGTGTGCGCGTGTGTGTGTGTTTGTGTGTGGGTTGGTTGGGGTGGTGTGGGGGAGGAGGGTGCAACTGAGAGGCCAGTGTGAATCTGCTAATGAAGAAAAACAACATGGCTGTCAAGGCCTCCCGGGAGCAGGTCAAACAGCCACTGGGGGGGTTTTGGGGTCAGCAAAGGCAGAGGGTCAAAGGTCAACATCAAGGCCAAGATCAGGCCTTGACCTCTGCTGGGCTTAAAAAGAAGTGAGAGTTAAAGAGAGTAAATGGTTAGTGAGGAAGAGCTTCCAGATTAATTTGTATTTGTCAGTGTAACAAAAATAATAATTTTTTTTACAAATATAAATGAGAAGGGGGGGGGGGAATGAAACACCATTAGTAAGCATATTGTATGGAAGCCTGTCAGGGTCAGGCATGATGGAAAAAAAACTTTCAGAAATACAGTATTTCTGGGAATTACATGAAATATTTCAAAGAAAGATATTTTTTCATTTAAACTATGTGGGGAATTTTTTTTTTGTTGCCTGGTTTCTTGTTATTACGAGAGAATTGGTGGAATGTCATATGTTTTTTCTCATCGCTGGCATTAACACTAGCCTCTTATTTATTGCCAGTTTAAGGAAGGGTATTTAAGCCCCTGCTACGCCTTGTTTTAGGGTTTTAGGATGGATCACGGATGTAAGTCAGGTGTCGGATCATTTTTCAGATCAGCAAAATAAAAATAAAAAAGGGAGAAATTTAAATTGCCCAGTCTTTATTTTTCTTGTTTGAGCTTCGGCAATATTAATCATAAACACACACACAAATTATTATTATTATTATTATTATCAAATGTGTGTGCATCTTTTGCACTGGCTGCTCCTGCATTGAGTGTTGTGTGAGTGACATCAATTATCAAACAGGGAGCATGGGTTTAGGGACAATAGTTAACACAGTGCTGTTGAACAGATTGTGTAGATACGTTTGCAGCTACAGGCTACAACAGGCCGTGGGGTATCATTAAGTAAATTAGTTCACCAATTGTTGTCATAGGCAACCACGATCAGATAGCTGCATCACAAATAGGTACGTGGTGAGAGTGAACAGAGAAAAGAAAAAGTGATCGATTAAGAAGCCACTCGTGCTGAAATGTAAACACGTTACAACCCAATTCTATGTGAAAGTGGATCAGACTGTCTTCTCATTTGTACAGCGCATCTCCGTGTCACCTACACACAATACTTGAACCCAGCTTTCTTCTCTCTGAGACTCTGCACAGGGATTTATTAAACACCATGGTGATAAATCTTCATAAATCTGCAGGTCGTTTGGTACAGATCGTTGATCAATTGTTATCCACTGAAGCACTACCCAGTCAGTCATTGTTAACGCACAGAGGCAGGATATTAGGAGAAGTCTGTGATCGACTGTCAGAGGTAGTGACAGAGGTGTAACAGGTGAGATGGTGGTGATGTATGATGGCAGAGCCAGCGAGGTGGTACAACTTTTTTTTAAGATTTATTTTTGGGCTTTTTGGGCCTTTAATGGAGAGTTAGGACCGTGGATAGAGTCAGAAATCAGGGAGAGAGAGATTGGGGAATGACATGCGGGAAAGGAGCCACAGGCTGGATTAGAACCTGGGATGCCCGCGTGGAAGACTATAGCCTCCATACATGGGGCGTGTGCACTAACCACTGTGCCACCATGCGCCCCAATGTGTGTGCATGTCTGAGTGTGTATGTGGCGCTACTGCTGTTTGTCTACACACTGTGCCTCTTGTGCTTCTGTAACACCGTAATGCTTCATGAAATCCCACACTGGGACACCAATATAACATCATTGTGGATGCAATGTTTAAGTACCTCGGCTAAGGGAAGGGGGAACTTTGTTATGGCGCTGTTGCAGAATTGCAATCTGTAAAGGACTATCAAAAGCTCGACTTTAATACTGAAAGTTCAAATTTATTCTCCATGTTACAACCTTTTAGTCAATGCTGTGATTTTTTTTTCCAAATACAGAAAAAACCTCTGGCTTCATATTCGTTATTCTGTTGCTCTGACACTCTTCTGTAGGATTCTGACAGAGAAAATGGGTTTTATATTTATTTAATCTGTACAGTACACTGACCAACTGAACATTTTTCATACTTCTCAAAGTACAAAACAAACGTTTGTTGTGCAAAACTGAGACTGTATCCTCAAATGTAGCATTGTAGTGAAAAATGTGTTTTATCTCCAGTGCAAATAAAACTGGTCGAGAGTCTGTATTAAAATAAAATAAGTGAATGACTTTAATTTAAAATATAACTAAAGTGCACCAAAAAAGAAAACATGCTTAAAACATTCTTGTTGATTCCAGTATATTAAAAATGGACTAAATACAATTTACAATAGCAAACATTTTGCAGACACGTCACTGAAGCAGATTCAAGTTACATGAGATCGTTGTGAAGAGTGTAAACGAGATCAGACGGCGCTTCACGTAGTTGTTAGTGTCATAACCGTTAGAGTATTTGGCAACTTCAAAAACACAGGATTTAAAATGAATTAAAAACTCTGTGTGGTCTGGTTAACCCTACCAGCAGGTTTGAGGCTTGGCTTTAGATTGAGGTCGTGACCTAAAATCTTGAGGACTTCGTCTTGTGTTGTGGTCCATGTATGACACCTGAAACTCTACACACCTTTAAAACATTACAGAACATTAAAGGTTGCTTTGAGCACATCACTGCAGCTGAACCCAAGTGAAGAACTTCATCTTTCACACACATTCACATACATTTGTGTTTAAAAACACATTATTAACACTAAACAAGCATAATAAATAAAATCAGAAAATTAAGCTTAAATGTACAACTTGGTCATCCTGATTTCGTTTGAATTATGATTCTGAGGGTTCACTTGAAGTGAGTGTCTGCTTGTGTCCCTTTAGTGCACTCATGGTTGGTTGGTTCAGCTCGTCATCAGAGGCGTTCTTTCATCGCTTTCGCTGTCAACCACCTGCTTTGGTTTACGGTATATCAGGAACTGGACAGAGATCTGAACCACAGCGTTAAGGAAATCAAAAAGGACTTCCTGGAAAGAGTGTTCATGGGTGAAAACATCTGAGAGAAACAGAAACTATAAAGAACTGAAGATGTGTTTGTGTTCATGTCTGTTGGTGCATATACTTATCTGTGTATAGATGTGCATGCCTGGGTGTATGTATATGCATGAACGTGCATTTTCAAGAGAATATCATAAATATGTTAAATTATTTGAATTATTAATATATCTTTAAAAATGTAACACTAAATTTCCAACACCTAAGCACGCTACCAACCGTCACATATTCTGCTCTAGCATTACCAGCTGGAATCTTAGTATTTAATTAGTCCACCATGAAGTTTTTTAACAACCACTTTCCAATGTCTGCCCATGAATTGAAGCTACAGGCAGCAGATGTTAGCTTAGCGACACATAAAGACAGAATGCAGCTAACCTGGCTCTGCCAAAAAGGAGAAAAAAACACTCCAGTAAAAATGTATACAAGTATTCTACATACGCTAGAGCCGATTTCAACAAAGCCTAAAATATAATGCTTGAGCTGAAAATCTCTGATTATGATATTTAGAAAACTAAAGTGATTATGGCATCTGTTCAGTCAAAGCTTTATACTGTTACCATGGCGACTGAGTGTAACTGAGTCCTACACAGAGAAATTATTCACTTTATTTTGTACCGTGTGAGAAAAACTCATCACTTTGGTCTGCTAGCACACGACAGATTCCCCCCAAAAAACTGCGTTGTGATTGGTTGCTCTGATGAGGATACAGCCGATACAGGCAAAGAGAAAAACAAGAATGGGAAACTATGGGATCCTGAAACACTGTAGAGGTTCAAGCTATTCAAAGCAGGCCTGGTTTAGGATCTTTTTGTTAGATATTATCCGGTGAATAAATCTAATTCTTATAAGTCTCAAAGTATTTGACCTCTGTCTTATCACTCGGGTCGTTGAAAACGCTGCGATAGAACTATAACGATTTTGTTAAAAAAAAATGCTTGCTTCTCTGATATTCAAAAGATGCTACGATGATCCTTTGTTGTGCTGTAATCTATTCAGAGCAGGCCCTACATAAACCAACACCACTCAACGGGTAACATGCCTCTGCCTTTTACATTCTTTGAAAACAAAGCAGCGAACGATTGTGAGACAAATGGTGCTGCCTCTGAAGAGCACTTAACCATGTGGGCGTTTGCATCGTTAATACTACAGATTGTGTTTCCACGAAAGAGGTCATGAGACCCGTCCTCTCTGCAAGCTCAGCACTTCCTAAAAATGTAACATGTATGTGGCATTAAGGAGAGCCCTGAGGCCTGGCGGCTACAGCTGCTGAGGGTTTTTCTTTTGTTCTTTCTATAAAAGGATACCATGATGTCCAGGAAGAGGGTGCCGAGGCTGCCGACCAGCCAGGGCAGGTGGTGGACCAGGTAGCTCCTCTCTCCATGGCCGTCATCAGGGTTCTTTAGCAGGACACTCAGGCCGTACAAGGTGTTCCCCAGGATGACCAGAGCGAACAGGAAGTAAGACACCCCTTCTGTCGACTTCCTTTTGTACTGTGGGGAGAAATGAGAGAAGATGTAACATACATTTTTTCAGTGACATGTGCAGAGGCATCATCAATGCTGCTTTTGAATTTTACTCACATCTTCACACACTTTAAATTTGATGCCCCTTTATATACTTAGTCGTTTTATTTTATTTGTATGGACAAGATTAAACCGAAATGTTGCCATGCGATGTATTGTAGCAGAGTTGGCTTAAAGCTTGATCAGGCCATTTTATATCCTAATGGGAATATTCCTGGTAAAATAAAAATGTATAAATTAAACTTGTTCTCATCTGCAGTCTCTTTGCAGGTCACAGTTACAGACCGCAGTTCTAAACAGCACAGAATAAATAAGACAACGGTGCACACATACCTCATAATAACACGTAGCAGTACATCACAAACATGCACTTTCACACCAGCAATGAGTGTTAGTTAAGAGGGAATGGGAAAGTGGTGTTTGTAAAGTTTGGTGTCTTTGAGCAGATGTTTCAGTTTGGTCATCTGATATAAATAATTCACTGTGTGCATCCACAAACACCAAAACAACTGCTACTTGGATGAAATGGCTGTTTGTGTTTTTAGGTGTTTTATTTGTTTGGACATCACTAAAGGTGCATCTTTACATTTCATCTGTACACACCTGTTAATTTGCTCTGGAGTTCATGTGCACGCAGGCTTCATTTGCACTATTGTTTAGTTGAAATACATTCTATACATTGTCAGATTGTGCATATCATGTTCATCATCAAACACACCTTTACAGCTCATATATCTGCTTCTTTTACCACTTCTGATTTATCTTTAATTATACGTTTTTTCAATAGTTTGTAGATTTAACTTGTTGCACGCTCTGCACATTATCATGAGAAGGATACCTGACTTGAGATGTCAAACTTGAATTGCTGGTAGTTCAATAACTTTCATGTTTTGTAAAGCGATTCAAGAAGTTCCTTTTTTTGGTTAACTACTGAAACTAGAAGAGGTCAAAAAGCTCCAGCAGCACGAGTAGTATGAAGTTCAACTTTATAAGACCGACGATCCAAAGATTCATCCAAAGTACTCAAAGTTCACACATTCACAGTCGTGTGCCATAGAAGGAAATGAATGATGATTAATGATGTGTTTGTTTTGTTATTTTTATGTATTGTTTCTTTACTGTTGTTGAACCTCAATCCACCAGAACCCAACACTGATGTTCACTGTTGTTCTGCAGACGTAACTGAAAGAAGAATTGCTATATACAACATCTTAACCTGCACTCTAGTTTCTGGACGGCCGACCTCTGACTGATGACACGTTCAAAAAACTTTCCGACTTTCTTTGCACTTCCCCATAAAGTGGGATATTTCATTTTATTGGTTTAACATGAGCTGCAAACAAGCAGGTCATGCATTAAAAAGGAAATTCCCTTTTTATTTAAATGCAACTTTTTTTTATTATATTTTGTGTTATTTTGATGTTTTTAGCTTGGTAGCTTTAGCTAACCGAGGAAGCCTCTGATCTTTGCCTCTGGTTTGATAATGGTGAGAGAGAAAAAAATATTTACTTACGAAAAGATTCACTCAAAATATCAAAATTTCAAAGTCTGCACTATGAGCTAATGTTTAAGTAATGTTATGATGTTCAAATACATTCTAAACAGACACTGAGATAAGTAAAAGTCCATGGACAATAAATACAAAAGGTTTAAATAAATAAGTTAAAAAACAGTTAGTGATTTAAAAAGTCGATGGCAGCTGGGACAAATGATTTGTTTAGTCTATTTGTCCTGAAAGTTCAATCTGTGGCCAGACGGAGGCAACTTAAACTCTGGAAACAAAGCATGACTGCGATCAGCCGGGATTGACTGAGCCTCCTTTAAAGTCTTAGTTTAGTTCAGGTGTGTTCAGTCACTGAGAGTCAAACCTGCACGCAGTTTAACTATACACGGCGGTCTGTTGTGATTCCTAAAGCTGAGTGACCCGAAGCAATGACCACGCAGAGTGTGGAAACAGATTCATTAACATGTAAAACATTTTCATATGAGTGTTGTCAACATTAAAACGTTGAGGCTTGCTAAAAAAGATAACACACCGGCGAGCTTTTGTACTTACAGCATCAGCTTGAAGATTGTTATATTGAATGGATTTTTCACTTTGATCCGTTTGTAGTATGTAGGAGTATAAGTATCAGTAGTTATTTATCACTTACAGGATGTAGCCAAACAATCCACACATTAGTAGGAGAGTCACTTGAGGCATACTCACGTTAGTGTGCATCTGTGGTAGTCTGGAAAACAGGTAGAGCACCGACGACACCGAGCCGATGGAGAATCCGATAATCTCTTTAGGAGTAAACGGCTGAGGAGACAGAAAAGTGGACTCGTTACACCAAAAAGGACTGACATCACTAGATCCCTTCCCACTGGGCACTTGTAAAACAAATGAGTGTCACTAACCTTGATATTGTCGATGGCTGAGAGCAACGTGCGACTCCTGAACCCCGAAGAAATAAGTTCCTGTTGGGAGCCCAACCCGGGAAGGGTGACTAGGCTGGTTGTGAAGCCCAGGATGCATGCCACACCCACAACATACGTGATCGTACTGCCTGGAGAAGACACAACACCTGTTTTCATCCTCAGTGTAAAGAGAGATATCTCAGCACATTTCTTCAGGAGAGGCTTACTGTGTCATAGGTCACCAAAAAAGGAAACAAACACCACAACACCATGAGGCATGTGATAATGTTGTTACAGGGAACAGAGATTACCCTCTTCCTCTGTCTGGACTTGAGTTGGATCATTAAAGGTATCAACATGGATGTAAGATCTCTTTAACTACCATTAAACAGCTGCAGATAAGGACACATGTGTGTGAGATAACAGATGTGACACCAGAGTGCAAACAAAGCAATAAAATGTGCGCAGCAGAAAACGTGAGCTTGGAATTTAGAGACTCACTGTCATTCGTTTTGTTCCTCATTTTGTAGTAAATGTACATGGCCAGCATCACCAAGTCTGCTCCGACGTAATAAATGGCCGTGTACGTCTGGAAGACCGGGAGAGAAACAGACATATTTTACAAACTCATACAAAACTTGATTTTTCCCCCGACAAATAAAGTAAATTCTATGAATTTGAGTTCAAATTCTAAGCTCCTTATCTTTTGCCAATAAGTTTGAGAAATGTCAGATTTTCTAGGAATTTAATTACAAAAAAAGTTAATCTTGCAATCGCAGAAAATGGACTACTCTGTACCCCTGTATGATTATTGGTTCTGAAAAAGGGGGATTATATTATATCTGAAGGAATTTAATGTTGAGGATAGATGAATTATGATTGAACGTAACAAAGTAAAGACCAATTTCTTGGGGCAACTTGATTGACTGGTTCTTTTATTCTATTGTCCCTTCATGTTTTAATTCTGTATATCCACTTAGTTGCCTCTTAGAAATAAAAAAGCTTTGTAACAAGTTCAATTGTAGCTCTATTTGCTGTTACCCTGGATGTGCTGCTTCTGTTCTTTTTCTATTGTTTTCATTGATATGAAAATGATGCACATCAAAACATTATCAACAACATTATGAATGATGCATTAATAATCCAAGTCCTTTTTCAAGACATAAAAAATAAACATAAGCTTGAAACAGACTCTAAACTTTTTTTAATAACTTTGCTTTTTTGTCATGTTCTTCTTGAAATGAAAGAGAAGATTTGCCTGCACGCTTGCTCAAATGCCACATGTCTCATTTAATCACAACTTTTTGACCAGAGGTGTTCTCGTGTCTTTGTGGCATTTGAGCTGTGTGTGTGCGGGCATATCTCCTTCTCTCTGCTGTTTTAGTATTGCCCTGTACCTACGTGATGTTTGTGTGTAACTACATCCCTTATTCTTTAAATGAAAGAAAATTGTGTTAGTTTTTTTTTTTAATCCTAGTGTTTCTCATTCCTTTAACATTTTATAGACCAAACAATTCTTAATTTTTTTTTTTCATGTTTCCAGTTCAAAATAAAACAAAGGGTTCAGCCATACTCTGTCATGGGCCACACTGAGTCAATCACATCACTGCAAGTCACCTGAAGTGGAAGCTGGTCTGCCAAGAAGGAGCCCACCAGATTGCAGGAGTCGCCTCCTAACCACAACACCAGGAACCAAATAGAAATGGCACTGTCCATATTCCCTGTTTTACAAGAGTTGATGTACTGTCTGCAATCAGAAAAAAAGAAGAAATGTATTTGGTGCCTGGAGAAGAGAGCACCTCTTTTGAGAAGCCAAAATGTCGCTATAAACTGAAACCAAAACTTACGGAAGAGAAGACACCATGAAGCAGAGGATGGACACGAGGCCTGCGAAGACGCTGGCCATATCTCTGCCATCCCGGGCACATTCTCTGAGCCCTTCCCAAACCCATTCAGACCCATTAGGGCACAAGGAAGTAAAGTTTGAATCAGTGGTCGATCCAAAATGACTCTGTGTAGGGACTGCAATGGCCCCCATTATCTGTAAGGGAGAACAACCTTTGTAAACATCAGATATATTACTAAAAGACATCATTTCCCTACGTTGTTTGATTTCCATGGCATATTTAAACCTATTAACAAAGTTTAAGTGCATCCAGGAGACCACAATGAATAACACATCTGCCTTGACCATATGGTACAGATGTGGAGCTTCATTACATGGTCAAATGAGCCATTTGAACATCAGAAAGAAAGCATTATATGGACCATACATACCGACAAACAGCATGTTTCAATTAAACATTATTTTACATCAGTGGAAGATGCTAAAGACTTCAAAACAACATGAGAAAAGTCCAACATAGAGCTGTTCACACACTGATTAGATGTGTAGCTACTTTGTATGCTGGGTAAAGCTAGAAGAAAAATATACAAACAAACCATCAACAGAAACCAGCGAATAATAAAACATAATGATCTGTTAGCCTCTTAGCTACCTGACAACAATAACAACAACAACAACAACAACAACAGCTACCAAATATATAAAACAGATAAGTTTCGTTTGAGGCTTTTTCGTTGAAAACGATAAAAAAAATAAAATGAAAGCAGTAACTTCTCTTACCTGTGTAGCCGCTGACATGACGAGAGACTCCTTAGCAGAACAAAAACCACCGAGAGACTGAGTGGGCAAAAAAAAAAACACGGAAGCAAGTGATAAACAAGCGTCTACAGTGTCAGTGCGCTGATTGGTCAGTGCGTCAGAACCTCAGTCAGCGTCACGACGTCACGACAGTGGGCTTCAGAATAATCACGTGATTTGCAGCGCCTGAGCTCCAAAACAATTCAGCAAGGCTTTCAAAAACTAGGAAATTTATATTTTGTCATTTAATGGAAACAAATATAGACGTTGTATGTTACATGTTTTTTAATTTTCCAACAAATAATTTCTTAGCATAGGCTACACAGGTGTTTAGGAACACGGGTACAACTTTCATCCGATTATTTTGATATCGATTTTAACACTCGGCTAAAATTGATCCTAGGCTCTGAATTTTGATTTGATCCGATCAGCATTGGTGGTCTGAGCAGGGAATCCCTGAAATTCGTGGAAGATTTATTGAGACTGTGGGACAAGCTATTGGTATGCTTTCATGTAAATGTGACTTTTATGTGGAACTGGAGGAAACAAAGTGTTACCCATCTGATGTCCCAGTCCTCACACATTTCACATGGTCTCCTCACATATCTATAAGCCTTGCTAAACTGGACAATTTCGCTCCACATGGTAATTCAGTCATTAGCGAGGCCTCCTACATTCTTTAACAAGCTTTGCATTAGTGTACAGCCGTGAAAATCAATGCACTTCTAATATCCAGGTCAAGAGTAAATCCTTTTAGAAAGGGCTCGTATGTAAATGTTCGCACTCCGTGATCGTTAGGCTGTTTTTAAAGTTCATTATATAGTAACAGCTCATTTTAATGTAAAGATGTTCAGGTGGATCATTGAAGTCATCACCAAACAAAGACTTTACATTTCACCACTACAACTTGTGCTACTTCCCTTGTTAACTTTCCAATAGTTATTAGTTTTACTTTGTTGTTTGTGACTCAAGTCAGTCAAAAATCATTCAAATCATTGTGACAAAGAAAGATAAAACGTCCTACCCGGAAAAGACGATTAAATCAGACTATGAATGAAAAGAAAAAGGAAGGATACCTGATGATGCAGTGTTTGTCATCTGACTGTATGTCGACCTGACGACTCAGCATTTAAGCAACCTGACGTCAGCTCCTCAAGTTTACTGCAAGGCAAGTGTCTTCTGTGTCATGTGCTTCAAGTTGACGGGGCAGAAATAAAACGTCGACTCCTTCCTGACATCGTATAAGCGTTTAGATATTTAGGAGAAAAAAAGCTCTTTAGACCTTCTATTACAATTCTTATACATCGATGGATGACAAATTCAAGGATAGCCAACAAAGTGACTTGGCACTGATTCAGCATGTCCCATTCTTCCAAACTATATTTTGTGAACTAAGTGGAGGGTCTAGTTTACTACTACTAGCTCAGTGTTTTGCTTACTGTTGAAACTTGTCGTGCGGCCTTCTTGGAGAGACTTACTTTGCTTTTCAATACCAAATGTTTTCAAAACAAGTTATATTTTTAAACCAGAGAGAGAGAGGGTATGAGCACCTTCTAAATTGTAAAACTCCATTGGCAACTATAATCGTGCCAACATATCTGTGCAATTCTGTACAGCCGGCTGTTTTTTGGTTATTAAAAGCAGGAAAGATCCCTCATACTCAATGTTTCCGACTTCTATTTTATTGCCCTGTTAATGTGTCTCTGATTTTCTCTTAAAACACATTTTCTCCCTCCTCCTTTTAACTGGCATGATAATCTTTACACTGACACACGTAGTCAGGGTGAATGCAAACAGACTCTTTCTTACTGCACGGTTTTAATGCTTTCTGTATCAGACCAGGTAGAAGGCGTCGAGAAGAAGTCAATCTCTAGTTTATGGATTTGTTTTCTTTTGTAGTTTAAATTAAGACCACCAGTTATTCCATAAGTGACTTGTCAGGAGCTTCTGTTGTATTGCGAGCTCAGAGTTTTTGAAGACATGTTTCTTGAATCCTGGATGAATGAAAAGAAAAAATGATCTTCATGTCGAGCCTGTGTGAGACTATTTTTTTTGTTGTTGTTTTTGTACTTTGGGTAAGCAGCATCTTGCCGTCCCGCAGACTCAAAACTCAACTACACATTCTTTTTTGATATATTTCCAGAACAGGTTTTTATTGATGACGCACCCAAACATCTATACTGCAGGAATTCCTTCAGTAGGCTAGATTTCTCTTATTTACATAACGCTTCCACAAATTCATACAAATACTCGGTGGGTCAAAGTATAGATATAACACATTAAGAATTGGAAACAGGGAATTAAAATGTTTTATAAAGCAACTTTCACAACAACTCTACAAATGAAAATGAATGATAGAAAAGAAATAACCAATCATTAACTACTGCAAAACAAGTCCTACTTCAAAACGCTGTACAGGCGAGTTCTTGAGTGTCCATGAAATGCGGAGGGATGCTGCTCTTCTATGTGTCCGTCCTCCAGAGTTCTAAGGAAGGCAGACGTCTATTGGAGTTGAGAATAATTCTTTTGAAGGCAAGGATGAGATAAACCAAGCAGTTTGTACAAGCAAGTCTTGTCCTTTTAATATGCTGCCTCAAACAAATAAGAAGTGTTGTTCATGAGGAAGACAGTTTTTCCCTTCTCTTGTTTCTCTTGAGGCTTGTTCTCACTTTATGTGGAGCACTTTCTCATCTGTTTTTAACCGTTTGCGCCTCGGCTGTATGAAGTCCTCCTCGGAGTCGTCTGTGTCGTTGTCCTCCTTTGCCGGCGTGTCCACGGACTCGGACTCCGGTGTTTCAGGGAAGTTCTGCCCCGGGAAGATCTCCGATAACTTCTCCTCAAAGTAAAGGCTCACTGCCTTGCCGGATATCGCCATCTCTGATCCCACCTGCCAGAGGAGGAGAAGGAGGAGGCGGAGAAGGATGAGGAAAGATGGAGGAGAGGAAGAGGGTGAAGAGTGGACAGGAGTAAGCAGGTGTTAAGGGAGTACCGTTGAGCAGGAGGAGTGAATGGGTTGAAGTAGGGAGGAGGAAGAAGAGAATGAGGAGACAAATTAGATCTGGTTAACACTGTTGGTGGCAAGGCGGCTCTGGCTCAACCTTGCTGAGCAGAGCAGAGATGTCCTGCCGCTCCGTCCCACTGTGGCTCCATGATGCATTTCCACAACTCAGAATAAGGCCTCAAAGTTTTGACAAGGCTGACTGCAAACAACTGACATTAAAAATCATTCTGTGGCTGATCAAATAGAGCCTAACTCAAGATTCAATTTGGCGTCATGCATGAGTGCAAAGGCTCCTGACTCTCCAGTTCAGTGTGTTACTTCTTCAGCTCTTATACCGTGGCACTTTATCCCTCTACTTATTTATATATACACTGGGTCTGATATCGTCGTATTTATTTGGATGTGTTTCCTTTCGTTCATTTCTGTTAATCTTTTTAATTTTGTGGTCAAGTGTGTCCTTTTTACTTTGATGCACCAATCAGGAGTAGCCATTTTATTGTTGTTTAATCCTATCACGCAATGACAACAAAGGCTTTCAATTCAATTCAGTCGTGATGATCATGATGATGTACTTAGAAATCCAAAACACACAAAGGGGGGCCTGGACTAAAGATAATGTGCAGCTGCAGGAACATCCTGACCTAACAGGTTTTATCACAGGTCGGAGCGGGTCATGATTTGTTTTGGGTGTCAAATGTTGCTCTAAATATTCAGCTTCTACTGAATTGTCCTACACAAATGTGTTTGTTTTTAAGTAAGGAATATTACACAGACAGTAAGCAGTAGCCTGTGTATAATGTTATAAGATTCATTTTTCCTGCCCTGGAGTTATTGGTTTCTTTGGGATAGTTGACATGATAAGCTTTGGGAGGGTATTAAAAAAGTTACAAATATCTGAGCTGGAGCAATATAGCATAAAAGAGAGTGACTGTGGTTCCTGCATGGCAAACAAATGATAGATTGAATCTCTGCACCGCTATAAAATCTGTGATTAGAAAACACGTTTAGGCTGCTACAGCAGGTTTGTGATTTAGGTGTACAGCTGCTATGTGATGCAATTATTCAGTTTAATCTGCTGAAGAAACAGTCACATATTTGTAGTTATTTGTTGGGAAATTCATAACGCCCTCAGGAGGGAGGGAAATGAATGAAACAGTAAACACAGGTCTCTTATTTGGCTGCTGCATACATTACATTAGATCACTCAGGGATAGAATGACTGCATTGTTTTAATTAATTTAGTGCGTTTCTTTACATAAATAACTTCCACTTCTCTACATATTGGCTCTTTGAAGGAAACAAAGAATTCAGAAAATAGTGAATGTTAGAAATACCCCCGTCTCTGCTTAGTATGTATCCTTCCTCGAATGATGAAAAAAAAACCCTACACCTTTGTCTCTCAAATTCTTCTTTCACTTAATTCTTAACACGTCCGTTTATATTCTCATATTTTCATCTGGACAGTCTGAATCTCTTTCTCATAAACAGTCTATGTTCACTTTGTCTATGTGTGCTCCAGGCTGTGACTTTGTGTGTTTGTCTTTGTATTCCTTTTATTTCAATTCCAACCTTGTGGTAATTAGGAATCTTTCACCGAAGCCACAGTCACATTTTTAGACGCGCTTTTAGTAGTCCACTTTCAGAAAATTGTAGTTTCACCACGGCAGACCCACATCATTAACCTCCGCCGTGGCATGATTACAGTCGGATTGTCAGAGCAACGGGGGTCGCCTTTCCATTAGTCCTTTATGAATTCTCCTAACATCTTTCCTTAACCTCATGACGTTTTCCTCAGGGTTAAGGTTAAGACGATAGTGAAAGGGGATAGGAGGGACAAACCGAATCCACCCTAAGTTTGGACCTTGCTGCAGTGACGTTCAGGTGAAACAGGAAAGCAGCTCAATACTGATTTATAGCCTGAGGTTAAGTCACTCTTCAAAGTGTTCCAGTTTTGTAGAAAACTCTTTCCTCATCATGTATTTTTATCCAATATATGCATCTATTTTCACACATACATACACTTTTCCTTTCCTCATCAAAATGTAATATTCATTATTTTCTATTGATCTATCGGTACATATTCACTTCACATCTTCACATATTAAATGTTTGGTGAAGTCACTTTAGTCACGCATATCATAAATATCTAAAAGAGAAACAGAAATCATGAAAATTAAAGTGAAAGCTTATCAGACGTTATGTGAGAGATCCTAGATTACACTTACGGTTAAACCAGAGAATAAGTGTTTTTGAACACGTCTTGTCTGAACATAGACCGTTTGGGAATGTTTATCACTGAACTGAATGATCCAAACAAAGGTTTAATGCAGAGCCAGGTGTCATACAGAGGAAGAACACTTTATCAAAAACACTTGATAAAGTTTAAATAACTGAAGTAAATTTAACCAAACAGCACATAGAGACATTTATATCATCCTATTGATTCTCAGGGAGGAAAAGATTTTCTGTAGCCTCAGTGGGAAGGGACAGGTCATCTGTGCTCCATTTGAAACGGCTTACCTGATTATTAATCTGTTTCTCCTCATCATAAACCTGGATAATTCGAGACATCTAAAGAGGGGTAATAACATTATAACACACAGTGAAGCAGCAGGAAGAAAGAAGAGTTGACAGCACAGGCAAGTTAGATAATAACAGATCAGAAATCTGTTCACGACCAGCTGTGCTCAGGCCCACGAGGGGAGCATCACCAAGCTGTTACAGCCCAAATTAACAGCAAGTTAAGTCTGCATCAGGGAGAGAGCTGATATGTTGTGTGTGTATATCAAGGTCCTCATAATAATTCCCTGCCCCACAATGACTACTTGCAGATAGACGGACGCAAAGATGGCCCAAATGTTGACAGAAATGTCAGAGGAAAATGTCTTCTTATTGAAGAGCAGCTGCTTCTTTAATTATACATATCCAATTTTCTGTCATTAGAATTTCTTGGCAGGTTTTTAAAGCCTCCGGTTACAGACGAAGATATAATCACAAAAGTTTGACTTCATTTTGAAAATACTGACCGTAACATGTTCTAATCTCTGCTCGGGAGAGCTTGTATGTGCAAGTAAGCACTATGCAATGACTTTTAAACTTTAAAAAAATATTGCAACATTACTGCAATGATGTAATTTTACTGAAAGGACTTCCTCTTTGTTCTTTTGTCATGTAAACTTAAATGGCACAAGATGCATCGAGCATCTACCCAAGAATGATTAACCAATATCATTCTCAGCTGAGAACTCTGGTTTCTGTTAATTTTGGCTGGATGTTAACATCATGTGTTTGGTGAAGTTTTCCAGCAAGGCTCAGAGCTCTGACTATGAAACATTGTCAAAAGAAGTGAGGCCTCGGGGTAGTGAAATAAGAGCTACCTCTTGTGGTGGAAAGGTGTAAGACATATAGATTTTTTTGTTGTAGATTAGACTCTTTAACAAGCAAGGCTGTGTTTCATCACACACATTAGGTACATGGTAGAGGAAGTAGTTACAACTGATATCAACACAGGCATTCAAACGTAAAGATCAACAGAAATACTTCAAATATACATTCAAGAACGACATCACCCCATTTAGAAATATGACATCATCAAGTGATAACAGCCATTGGTGATGTTTCAAACCTGGGCATTATCATTGAGATGCAGACAGAGTTAGCAGCGTTTAGATCGTGTCCTGCAGCCAGTGTGAAGAGAGCACAGGGACACCTTTACATTCCCCCAACAGCCAGTGTTAGTAAGTGTACTAAACTGCAGAATATAAGCAACACTTCCACTTTCTTTTTAGGTCTCAGGCTGTCTACACAGGTTAGACTAATATACTTGTAAGCCAGCACTGTCCTCATTGAAGTGATTTATGATGCTAAACACTGATATAAATATACAAACAGTTCCATCAATCCTTTCATTGTTGACTCAGCTCTCAAGTGTGAGCCAAACAAATAGTTCAAATCGTCAAAAGATTGAATATAAGCAATATAATTAGCTTGTGTCTAGTCCAACTTTATAACAGTCTAACCCTTTTCTGCATGCACACCCTCACATACACACTGAAGCCATTCCCCCAAAGCAGGCTCAGGACTCATGCTGCTCACCTCGTTGTAATTCGCACAGTTCTTGAAGACCAGACGCATATCGGACACAAAGTCCTGGATGGACTGGTAGTACTGGGAGTTCCGTAACTGAAGCTTCTTCTTCACCTTCTTCAGATCCATCGGCTGCTTGATTATTTTGTAGTAGTTCGGCACCTAATTGGTCAGACAGAATTTCAAATTATTTCAGAGATAGTCAGTAAATTCTATTTCCCTCGCTAATGAGGCTGAGGATATTTGTTGTGCAGTTTGGAATCAACAAAAATAGAAGATCTCTTGAAATAAGGTGGTGTTTAACTAAAGCATGATCGCTCTTGGTGTTTTCACATTTGCCCAAGACTCCAGAAAATGTCCCCAAATTTTCAATAAGCTAATTGTGTTAACGCCAACATTTTCTCATCCTGACTTTACCTGGATATTTTCCAGCTAGAAGTCAGGGTGAGCCAGTATGTGAACACAGGAGGTTATATTCAGCGAGCAGGGAGGGTTGATGACTTTCATTTCACGTGATTGTTGCATGACCAGTGAGCTTTATACATGTAATGAAGCAGTTTCTTTCTCTTTTCTTATGGCCAGTACGTTCTTTTCCCCTCACATAGCATCGATATCAAGGCTAAAAAAGACATCATGGTGTTGGACTCTGCCGTTAATCAGCATCTTGGATTTCCACAGCGTCTCTTTAACGTCATGTCCTGCCTCCAAAAGACTCCCCCACAAATCCCGTCCAACAGGGAAAACTGTGAGCGACATGTGTGAAAATATTTTCTAGACTAGAATTTTTGAGTTCTGATACTTTGCATACTTCTGGTGACTGGTCAGGTCATAATAAGCTGGATTCTGGTTTACATTAGAGTACATGAGATTTACCAGGAGAAGAATTTAGCAGAGGGAGGATAACCCAAACGCTTCTTAGCATCTTCAGTGATAACTGAGCCCTTTGTCCCCTCTATCTGATATCTTACAGACAGAAAGGGGATTCAGGGGAGATCAATGGGGGGGATGCTGAAGCTACATGGTGTGTTTCTCAGACTACAACAACACCAGAGATATTTTCTACTGGCAATTTCAAAAACACTGCAGAAATGAATCTACAATTTCCACCCTATTTCAAGTCATAAATCTTTGTTATTGTGGGGTCCCTGCTCTGCGGCTGTGTGGAAAATATATTCATTAGTACTGTTCCTCATCCCGAGCATGCCTCAAAGGATATTAAGAGTTCGTTCAGCAATGAGCTTGGAATGATTGCGTTAACTCTTATGTATTAATAATAAATCAGTAGTTCTTCAACTAATCAATTATTTACCACAGAAAATTATACGATGCAGGTTTTAATTATGTGGGAAAAAGAACAAATACCAGGACACAAATGTGGTTTCTCAAGGTGTGTTTTGTGCCTTTCAAAAGAGTGGTTTCTTTTTCTATGTAGAAGAATCAAAAAACAAGTTTGACTTTTGCCATTTATGAGATAAAGAGAGAAGGTAACAGGACAGAAGAATTCAGTCTCGGGTCATTATGTAGTGGAACTGACTAGTGTGTGTGTTTACAGGTGTGTGTGTTTTTAAGTGATGTAGCACTACTTACAGAGCTAGGGACAGGTTCCCTGAAGCCCACGCTGAGCTCATGACAAAAGATGTGCAGCAGGAGGCGTTCACATCTCTGCAGAGAGAGGATGAGGAGAGAGGATTAGCTGCTTGGTACTGATCATTCAAAGGCCTTTGAGAGTATCGATTCAGTACTGACCCTTTGGTCCTCTGGATTCAGGCTTTGCACTGCTGTGATTTTCTTACTGTCGTCACAGTACTCGATTTCAGGGATGTTGACACTCCGGCAAAACGTGCAGAGAAAGTCACCCCTAAGAAGAAGAAAAATAAACAAATCAAACAGAGAACATTAAGTAAATGTTTTATGATGTGTAACCAATAATTAACTGCTTGGAAGAAAAAAAAAATCATACTTCAATAAAGTGGCTTATTTAGACTTCAAGTTAAAAATAATGTGTCTGTCTGCTGGTCAATATCTTAAAAATTTTCTGCTATTCATCTTTCATCCATGATCCTTTTACACCTACTATCAACATGCATCCTTGGTTTATTCAATGGACAGCTCTTAGTTCAGATGTGAATGAGTAATTTAGGACACATTGATATCTGATTCTTAGAGCAGTATGAAAAAGGTGTCCTCTGCCACACTGATGGACCCCCTCGTCTTTGAACAGGTGAGACACTTCTCTGCTGTGTCGATTAAATAATCTTGGATATATTTCAATACCAGCATGAACTATGGATTAGACTGGGTCCAAGAAAATATGGGGAAAAAAGCACTTTAAAACAATTCATTAAGGGACACTGCATTTAAAGGGACTACACAGTAAGAAAAATATGCAAATGTTTATTTGCATATAATGCAGGGGAGGGAGACCGGATCTCAGGTGAACACTGTTCTCTTTTGGACTTAGTGATCCTTCTCATGTGTAATAGCATTTTACTGTTTCCATAATGGTTTCTAACCCTTACACTGGCTCCTGGCTCAGAGTAATCATACGGATCAAATTCTGATCAATATAGTTTCATAGCTGTGTATTTAAGAATACACCATCTACTGTTATCACTTACTTTGGAAAGATTTTTATGGTGGGTACATGGCATTTCATGTGGAACACTTTAGGACAGCGGTCACAGCAAAGCAGGTCACCACCATTAATACAGACAGCGCACCAGTCTTCATTGGGGTCATCCTCTTTCCCACCAGAGTTGCCCGTTGCAGAAGCTGCACCGCCTCCTTTGGCCTCCGTCCCCTTGTCAACGTTTCCATTAGTCAGCGCCGTGCTGCTTCTTTTCTCAGAGGATAACGAGGTAGTGGTGTTGGAAGAAGAAGAGGTTGTGGCACTGGAGCCGTTAAGTCCCGAACAAGGAGTGTCAGACGTGGGTTCTGTTTTGATGCGCTCTCCTACAGCCCTGAGAGCATCTGGGCCTGCAGATACAGACCCCACTACAGGAAGGGGACTGTTCTCCGGACTGCTCATCTGAAGGAAAACACGAACAAAATACAAATTCAAATTTTGACAACTTATTTATCATGAAAACAAATCTAGAAAAGGGAAAAAAAATGCAACTCATAAAGCAAATGTTTTATATTTTTGACATTTTCTTGTTCCATATTTCCTGGATTTTCCTTTGGCAATAAGTTTAAGGCAGGAACTCATTGGGACAAAGTGAACCATATCAGGAAGTAGAGGGTTGTATGGTGACCACAAGCACAATGTAGTTAGGAAAATAAGCCACCCAAAAGTGCAGCAGATGTGTGAGGTATGCTGCAGTCACATTCTAACACCATGTCTTGTATTGAAACTACTGTAGGAAGAGCTGTGTACATACCATGCAGGCACTTCTCCCGGCGTCTTTTCCTCGCTCTGTCTTCATAGATGTAGCTGGGCAGCTGTAGCTGTCGTCTGTTCCTGGCTCCTGCTTCACCTTCACCTGCTCCACAGCTGCTCCGTTTCCTGCCCCAGCCCTCCCTGCAGAGCTACAGCTGAAACACACATAGGAGCAAAGCACTGAGAATATTTTATGCATTTGTTTAAATGGTATTATTAAAGAAAATCAAGGGAATTAAATATTGTTAAAGACCCTTGAGCAAATCTCATAGGTGTAGATCTTTTAATAAAATTTGCATGACTTTGTATTATAAGTGTAGCTTACAGGTGTCTGTTCCTTCAATCACAGTAATATTGAGTTTTATCTGCTGCCATTTTCAATCTTATAAAATTAATAAAGACATTGTTTTGTCCCTCTGTGTTTTTTTTTGTAAGAGCAAGAATGGTTAAATATGCTAGCTTACGTCCTTATAGGTTTAAACAGGGTGTCTGGTTTGTAAAACACCTTGATGACTTCTTACCTGCCTCGGCTGCCTGTGCTCGACGTGCTGGAGGGTCTTGCTGGTGTGTGGGCATTTGACAGACCTGCAGACAGAAATGAGACGGGTCAGGAAGCAGCAGTGATGAAAGTATCTGAACACTTTGAGATGGAAAACATTTATAAGACTTATATTCATAAATCATGGTGATCACGTATTTCTCAATAAATTAATTTAAGATCATAGTCTGAAGTAATCAATGATCTGAGTAGGAAAACTTTAGAAATACAGAAAATTAGCATTCAGCACTGAACATGAGGGCACCTGAAGATCCAGAAGAGTGAGACGAGAGTCCAGGAGAGGGGTTCATGTCCACTGAGCCGAGCTGCTGCTGCGTGCTGGCTGAGATGTAGCGAGTTAAGAGGTGACCCAGGCTGCTGGAACCTGCGTCCTCCAACTATTGATCCAGAGAAGCACAGTAGTGGGGAAATAACAAACAGAAAATCAAGTCGAGTTAAAGATCAGGGAAAAATATCACAAGACGACGAACATGTATCGACTCATTTTGACTGCTAAATCTGCTCCACCACATCAGACCTCGATAGCTTCTCCATACCGGTCTCAGTCAAGTTAATATTTACTTCCTTGTCCTGCTTTTCATTCTCCCATTTGTTTCCCTTTCCATTTAACATTTTTCATAATTCTCTAAATATTGTACAATTTTTCAAAGATAAAAAGAAAACTGTTATATCTATTTCATTTTTAGACAGGAGGGGGACGAATTAACCTCAAGTCCAGTCGTTTAACTTATCCTGGATGTTTCTGAAGTGGACACCTTATCAGGCATCAGAAAAGTAACTTAGTCTGAATAAGTTTTTTCTTTTTTTGTTCGTCTGCTATATAAGTAAAAGAGCTGAAAACAAAATACAGGGGAGGCTGTATGAAGATAGAGATGCGATGAAATGTAGCAAAAAAACATTTGCATAAGCAAAACATTTTAATTTAAATCATGTTATGTGGCTCAAGCAGGGTTGTTTAAGCATCAGATTTTGTCAGCGCACACACTGGACTGTCAGTCACAGTACCATGAGGAAATATCAAGTAAATAAATAAATGTAAAAATGTGCACACCTGAATAGGAGGGATCTCAGGTAGGCAGGGCAGGTTCTCTGGATTGGTGACGGAGGGGATGAGCTCGATAGGACCGATGATGGGACTGGCAGGGCCACGGTGGGCGTGGGCACCAGCCATACTGGCACTGGTGGGACTTGTGGGGTTGGCATTATGGAGGGATGCTACCGGAAAAGGGCCTGCATGCCCCGGGTTGGAATGCTGCACAGAAAAAGGAGAGGGAGGGATGAAGAAAGAGAAAAATGTAAATAGGAGAGAAGTACAGAAGCCAAATGAAAGGAAGATAGGAAAAATGAAATTATTAAGTTTCCTTTGTGAAACAACATGGTTGCATGCTCATGCATGATTTGGGTGACAACACATGCTGCACAAGACAATGACAAAATAGGAAAAGGTGCCAAACCCCTGATTGTAGTAAGAAACGAAACCTTTGGTGGCTCATCTCAGATTCTATAGACATCTGGACACAAAAAAAAGGAGGCTGGGTATAGTGGGGGTTTCTTAGCTAGTCTGACATGCAGGCAGTAAATGTGCACTTTCATACTGTAGCTGATGTTTGACTTAAATTACAAATAAAATATTCAGCTTGATAATAACACATACGGTAGGTAAGGTAGTGTGACGCAGGATTGAATAAGAATATTTTGACATTGCTATGAACATAACATTTTAAAGCAACTTTATAAATGTAACAACTAAGCCTTCATCTGGTCATCTGCAGCTTTGGAGCCAAACTAAGAGTTCATCAATAGTAGTCATTTATTACAATTTTTATTTAATTTACAGTTTTTGTAAGAAAAGTTTTGATTTAGTTTTTGCTCACACCCCAAGTGTGAATTATTCTGACCCTAATTTGAAATAAGCAGACAAAATGTTCTTTAAATGTTCCCTCTCAGACCCATTTGAAGCAGTTTAACTATAAGTGGGCTTGTTTTGTTTATTGCGCACACACACACACACACACACACACACACACACACACACACACACACACACACACACACACACACACACACACACACACACACACACACACACACACACACACACACACACACACACACACACACACACACACACACACACACACACACACACACACACACACACACACACACACACACACACACACACACACACACACACACACACACACACACAGTTTTAAAAAGGTTGTCACACTCCTCCTCCCACAGGTGGCAGCAACATGTCTGTTCAAGCTGCATGGTGCCAACAAAAACAGATTAGGAGAAGAATTCAAGCTTCTACAAAAAAAAGTGTAAATAATGCTTTTTCAAATCAGCTGTGAACTTTCATTGTGCGTACATTTAGAAGTCCCTAAGGGCAAAAGAGGTACACATTATGTCTTCGGTCTCTGCTGGTCCTGAATTCAACATATTTCTTTTACACCTCTATGATAAAACAATTCTCCCTTTGAGCAAGCAGTTGTATGTCAGCATATCCTTTGTTTACTTGCAAGAAAACACTACAGGGCACATTTATTATGAAAACTGGAACTTTGCATTTACATTTGAATTGTAGCTCAAGATATGTTAGTTTGCATTTTCATTTGAATAAAGGCAGTATCACTCACAAAAAGAAGAAGAAAAAACCTCACCTAAGTCTATAGAAGTACACTAGTAGCTTTTCCAACAGTTCCATCAACGAATGTGTTGCACAAAAATTCCAAATCACATCAAATCAGTTTATCAAACTGAGGGTACTTTAAATCGGCAGTTGTGTGTGGGCTGACCTGTCTTTGAAGCTGAGGCTGCATCATTGATGGATACTGCTGCCCGTTATGTCTTGGCTGAGCTGTTGGCATTCGGCCCCCCTGCGTTGGACCCGGGAGACGCATATGGTGGGAATTTGGGTACATGGGAGGACCTGGCCCACCATTCATACCCCCAGGCCCTCTCGGTAGCTGCTGCATGCTGATGAGCCGTGGAGGCTATAAAATTGCACAAACAAATACCCAGATTTAATGAAAATCTAACCGGTGGATAAACACTGATGTGGAAATGTATGCAAACAGCAGATGATTTTTAGGCTAATGCAATTAAAATTTTACTGAAAATATAAATCTTTTAATGGCTAGACATGCCAAATATTCACAGGATAGAGATTATAAAATTATTTTAATTGTTCACACTTTTATTCTTAAGTAACATCAACATACACCCATCACGACCCAGCAGGGCATTTAATAAACAGTAGCAAGAAAAGGAAGACAAGTCCATACCCTTTCTCAATGCCACAAAAAGTCACAAATCGCAACATTAAATCCCAATCCAATTTTTTTTTTTTTTTTTTTTACTATCATCGACATTGTTCATTGTCTATGTCAGCACAGCTTAATATAAGCTTAGAATATGGTAGAAAGCTATTCAAAGTTAAACCCATCTATAAGTCACCATGGTGATCAATTAAAGAACAGATACTTTCCATGTTGGATTGAAAAAGGTTTTGCATACCTGCTGCTGCACCATGGGTTGGCCGGCCTGTCTGGCATGCTGCTGGGACATTTGAGAGGCTATGCGCATCTGTTGCTGGATCTGCTGCTGGTGCTGTTGCTGTTGCTGCTGCTGCTGCTGCTGCTGCTGCTGCTGCTGCTGCTGCTGCTGCTGCTGCTGATGCTGCTGCTGATGCTGATGGTGTTGTTTCTGTTGTGCGTAGGCTGCCTGCTGCATGTGCTGCAGCCGGAGCTGTGCCAGATTGATCTGTCCCTGGTGTTTGCCTGGGTGACCCTGACCCGGTGAAATGGGTGGCCCTCCTACCATTACATTGGGTGGTTGTGCGGGTGCTTTCTCAATCAACAAATTACCTGTAATAAGATCAGGATCACATGTGCTTATTAGGCATAAAGAAGTTATTTTCTCCAAACAGGGGCCTTCTGACTAACATCTACTGTATGTGATACACTGACTGTTAATATGTAACCCCATACAAGACATTTGTAAAATTCCCTTAGTGACGCATCTTCCTGCTATCTAAGACCAAACTACAGAAAGGCAGGACTTTACGGCATTATAGTCAATATGTCACCTTGACAAAAGTAAAGAGAGAAAACAGTAGAAGGTTACATGCAGGTCTCACCTAGATTCACAACGTTTTTGGCCCAGAAGGTTGGGTCACAGAAGAAGCGCACCTCACCATTGGCTTTGGGTACTGGCTCCAGTGCTGACTGAAGGCGCTGATGAAGCTGGTATAGGATCTATATGCGCACGCCACACACAGGCACACACAGACACAGGCACAAAATGTGTCATTCAGTTTCTGAGCCCGGATATATCAAAACAACAAGTAATCCCTTTGTCAAGATGCTCTATGGGAGCATAAATCCACAATCCCACAAGATAGGTGTCTTCTCGTTATCTCATTTGCTGACTGTTCTTATGCTAAGTAGTAGTGGTGAAACAGATCACAGCTGGTCTGGGATGCATTTGTATCACCCCCGCAGATCTATCCGCTGTATCACGATAGTTAGTAAACTGACTCTCTAAACATTTGGACTTTCACAAAAAAATGTGTCATGAAGTGTTGATATTTACATTGTGTATGGCAACTTTGTTTCAAACGCTGCTTCAACTTTTCTCTGTTTCATCTCACAATGTGTCATAAGCCATCAATACAATAGAGGAAACAAGATAGTTCTTCAATATGAAGTTAAGAAAAGATAGGGTCAGTAGTGTACTATGAACAACATGTCATGTTTTAAGAAAACTGCTACATGTAGACAACCTCACATCTGATAATAATAGATATGGCTGTTCAGTATGAAATCTAACCAAAGCCAAATCTAACTCTCTCTAGTGATAACCAACCAGTTATTTAATGCAAATGTCATTTGGAGCCTGCTTTTGAGGAATGCCTTTCAAACTGCTGAACATCTGGAGCTTGTGATAAACGTACCAGCCTCTTGCTGTAGAGCAGCGCTGTGTGGCTGCCGGTGTTAATGGCCCAGTGGCAGAAGTTCAGCACATGGTGGATCTGTTGGGCCAGGCGGGTGGTGTCTTTGTGCTGAGCCACGAGCCTCATGCTGCGCTCTTTGGTCACACCCTGGACAGAAAAATCTGATTATTATGGCAGATACTGAGAGTGTCTGAACACCCTTGTATAAAAAAGAAAAGAAAAAGGAAACAGAGTCAAATATGCTGCCATGGTATTACAAAAATTAAAGCATGGGTAAGATGATTAGATCTGTTAATATCCCTGTGGGAAGCTTGGGTTATTCAGCAAAGACAAACAAATTAATAGATAAGAGCGTAGCGAATGGGGAAAGTAGCCCCCACATACATTCAACAAATTGGATTCTGTGAAAGAACCATGAACAGACATGCAGCGGGAAACAATCAAAGCATTGTTCTACATCAGTGGTTCTCAAACTATGGTACGCGGGCTCCCTGTGGTGGTACGCAAAGAAATCTCCACAGTATAAAAAACAAACCCGTTCAGCATAAAACGACAATTTTATTTTTTTGTCGTACTCTTATCTAGCTTGTATCTATTGGGTTGTATTTATATCAAATGTGTTTTCCCCTCTAAATTAATCTAGTTTTTGCAACAAACAACTTTAATCTGCTCAATTTATGCTTGCGCACAGACATAAACAACAACAGGAGTACACCTCGCGTTTTGAAAAGTTCCACTCGATATTCTGTTAATGTAGGCCTACATTAACAGAATATCTGCTGCTTGCTGTTGTTTCAGTACTGTACTATAACGGACATTAACATTAACAGAATATCTGTTAATGTAGGCCTACATTAACAGATATTCTGTTATTTATTGGAGTTCAGCACACAATCCGGAGCAAGCAGCTGTACATTAACATTTTTAAAATGTTAATGTTTGTGTGGGAAACACTGGAGACTAAATATTTCCAAACAGGTTGTTGGTATAAAGTTGTCATTTTTATTGTTTATTGCACTTTTGTGTGTGCAAGTTCTAGCACTAGCCCTTAGTAGGCCTACAGTGTGGCTGCCAGTGGGCAATAATAAATAATATTCTTTTTATTAATTAATTTGCCTCTTGCATGAAATGTGTGTTGAAATAGGCCTACAGTGTATTTTAACATCTACCATAATGATGGTACTTGGAGAGCCAAATATTTTCGGAGGTGGTACGCAGTCTAAAAAGTTTGAGAACCACTGTTCTACATATTAAGAGAACATTTCAATTGATGTTCCTCATTCAACAACGTCAGCTTCATGACATTTTCTTAAACTGCTGAATTAGTTGCAGCTTTGTCCTTGAATGCCAATGTTCTTGTGAGTTTTAAAATCATAAAGTTGTTTGCAATAAGCAAAGGAAAACGCCACTTAAAAAGGTGTGAGACTGCAGCAAGCTGTAGCTGTAAAACCACAGAATATTTTCCACATTAATTGTTAAAAGGTTTGGCCTTCAAATTGTTATACAAAGAGTTTTAACATTCAAACAATGAATAATCAAAATAAAGATTATTCCACAGAGGATTTTTATCAGGTGGAACCTTGCGGCTTGCAGCATGTATTTTCCTGCAGCGGTACATCAGTGTGCGCACCCAGGTCCTGTTCAGTGACCCTCTGTCTGATCCCAGGTGAGATACTTACTGCAGCACTACTATAGTAAACGGACTAAAAACTATCACACGTATTGGTGTACTACATGTAAAAAATCACAGAAAACTGTAAACTGTTAATGTTTTCATAAGTTGATGGTTTAAGTTGTGTCTGATTTTAGAGGTAGCTGCAGCAACCTCTGCACCTCTACTTCCCATGTCTGTATGTATTTGAAATGCAACCATGCTAGATCCCTTATCTCGTAAGGTGGAGATCTAGTAATCATGAGATCTAGTAATCATGAGATCCTGATCTTGTAATTACAAGTTGAGGGATCCCATTTAGCAGATAGTGTCTGGACATCCTTGACAACCGAGAGAGAAAAGCCCTAATACTCTCAGAGATAACTTCAACACTGGGTACCGTCGCTGAAACATTTGACGAATCAATACACACATGTCAGCTCTCAAATATGCAAAGGTGTGCTCTTGGGTGTGAGTGGATTTTGTTCTTCACTAAGACAAAATCCCACATAAGACAACAGTTGTTAATTTCAGAATCTCCTTGAGAGCAGCATTAATGGGTTTAACTAGAAAAGTGTTAATAGGAACTGTTGGTGAATTAGTCTCACTGTACTTAATCATGAAGTCATTTACTTTAATTCATGTTCTCTTACCTCCAACTGCTGCAGCAGAGACTTGCCCTTCTTGTTGATCTCATTAATGAGAGTAAATACTGCAATTTTGATCTCATGCTCCACCTTCTTGTGGGTCTGATTCAGCTCTTTTAACCTGCATGACGAAACACATAGAACCTTTAGAGACCGTGGCCATCAGTACATATGCTGACTGTTTATGTTAGTCCATTAACATACGGTAGCTATTTCAATCAAAGCACAGAAAAGAAGCTAGTGATGGAGGAAAAAAACACACCTGCTTTGAACCTGGTTGATAGAATAATGGACGTAGTTCTTCTTCTCCTGTAGCTGGGCAACTTTGGACTCAATGAGGCCTTTCTGGTGTTGGCAAGCCTCCTCCAAGAATTGGTACCTAAGAGATAATGGTTCAGATATTTTTTTCTTTCTTCAAAACACTAGAATCGCCAGCAAAAAAACTAATTATTTTTTGGACTTTCTTTGATGGAAATGTATTTTACGTTCATAACAAAACACTTACTGTGAATCAACAGCACTTAAAAAAAATCTTTAAAAAACTGCACCATGTTACACGAACATCTCTCATTCTCACTCAAACTAATCTCCACTAGATAATATTGAGTGTCAAACCCTTTATTACCTTTATTCTCCTTTATTGTTAAAAATACACTGTTTCAATTAAAGAATAGTTCAATTATTTGTATTAAAGAAGCATGTATGAATGCAACTTACGTGTCCTTCTTTCCAGTGCAAAATATTTACGAGAATCCAACAATTAATTATTTTTCTTGACTTTGCAATAATCTTTCTGTGCAACAAGATGGAAGCTTCAACTCACATTAAAGATTTTTAGCAGTTTGAAAATAAATTACTAAAATGAAATACAAGAAGGTATTTGTATCCAAACCATAAGCACATCAAACTACTGCATACCTTCACTTGTTGCTTTGCTGGAAATCAACCTTCTGCTGCAGTGTTCTAAGATGAGCTGAATCATTGGCTTAGAGAGAGGTAGGAGTATGCTTTCTTAAGGAGTCGGTGGTCACACATGACGTATGAGAAGAGTGGAAGATGCATTTCGCGCACCATCCTCCAAACTTGACAGACACACTTTCATAACCTCACGTTTGAGTCTCAGTCCAAGTTCATGACCTGCATGTGGGGGCCTTGGCTCAATAATAACTGTACAAAAGAACACTTCATAAAATCACTCCGGAGAATGAAAATGATTAACATAATTTCTTTCCTAAAATGTAAAGACACTTCCACCTTAACTATGGGATAAAATACACAAGAATAGGTGAAATAAGGACACTAAGTTTTCTGAGGGAGATTTTTATGAGTGAGAATGAGAAGTGGTCATGTGACCTGGTGCAGTTTATTAGGATTAAAAAAATAATAATAACAAAAAAAACAATACTCAGTCAGCATTTTATTATGAACTTAAAATAGAATTGTCATTACAGGAAAGTTACAACAATGTTTGCTTCTGCTGTCAGCTAACGTCCTTTAAAGAAAATCAGCAAAAATCTGTATCTGCAGGTTAGACCTTGTAAGAAATTAGAATTCGGCCAAAGAAATGTCAAACGGTGCATCTCTTCAGATGAGGTTTAGGTTTAAAATACAGATACCATTCCAGTTACAGAAAGGAGACGTGTGTGATGTGTGAGATGTTGAGGTACCTGTGCTCCTTGTGCTCCAGCAGCTGGCAGTCCCTGCAGGTCAAAGTGTCACAGGTCTCACAGAAAAGCTTCAGTGGCTCCTGCTTGTGGATGGGACAGAAAACAGGCCTCTGTCCTGAAACACCAACAGACTCTACAGGAGAAAAGACACCAACAAATAAAGTAGCAAATCAATCAAAGAAACGGGTATAAAAGACAACAATGACAAAAATAGACAGCAAAAAGAGTTGTTCCCAAAGCCTGGTCATAGCTTCAGGGTATGTGGTCCCCCAGGCTAGTGGTACCATCCAAGCAGCCAAATTCTGCAGTACTGTTACCACGGCAACAGCCTATCAGCAGCACCACATTCACTCTGCTACAGTAAGGGCTTGTCTTACAGAGGCTCTAGCAGTTTTGCAGTAAACCTCAAAGATCTTCACAGTGAGGGTCAGTCATCTCACCAGAGGCAGTGTCAGCATCCTCCTTTGTGTGAATCTTGTGGTCCTTTGTGATTTTCACCCTCTGGTGGGCCTCCACGCAGGTCTTACATAGCCATTCTCCGCACTCCACACAAAAGCCAATGGTTCCTGCGTTGTCCTCACAACTTGTGCACACCTTCAGAAGACAGACACCAATAAGCATCTTGAAGAACACTACCTCGAGTCAGAGGAAGACTCACAGTCTGTCCTAACAGCATGCGACACGAGCTAGCATCAGCGAAAAGATAAGCTTGAAGGTCCTCACAGCCTACGAGCGACGCGGCGCAGAACAACACGCCACACTGTTTTTACCCCGATGCCCCGTTTCTATTTTCCTCTGTGTTGCTCGCGTACCATGAGCAAGGAACGAGGAGGCTCTACAAGGCACTGGCTTTTCTCATTCAACAGAGCTTGTTAGCTTGAGATAGCGGTGCATTAATTACACCCATATCCGTGTTGAAATGTTGTGCTTTGACTTGTGAGCTTGTCATTGCAGATCTTCCCACTTGCGTTTGTCCCCCTTCAATATAAAAGCACTAGATGTCATACTGTTTGCAAGGGTCTAAAATTCAAAGAGCAAAGAATGAAATATTTAACAGATGCAGTGTGGACAGCAAGCTGGCGATCGTGTGCGACGTGATGCGATACCCAGTGCACCTGTGCTGTTAGGACAAATGAGGATGTCTTGATGACTCTTTATTTTAATGACATATACTTTGAAAAAATGTGGAACTAAAACACATAAGCATGGTTTAAAGAAAAGTATTTTGACTACTTATAGCTCACTGATTTGAGAGGATATTATGTACATTTAAAATTTGGAGTCAGAGCAATGTTCAAGAGATGCAGTGGAATTTTTCGGTGGCTTTTTGAAAAGCCAGTGCATCAAAACGAATGGACTGTTCTTTATATTTCAGTGTTAAATTGGAAGATTTTTTCATACATTTAATCCCTGCAAATTCCCAGCCAAACCTGCAAAACAAGATATTAATAAATACTCTTGGCAGCTATTGAGCAAGTTAAGAGACAAAAGTAGATTCAGGCTTTTAAGAGCCCGAAACGTAACAACGACCCGAAATGTAATAACTGGTCAATAATGTAACAAGATGCTGAGTGGAAAACGTAATAACTTTTTACCGTTATGGGGCAAGCAAACTATTGTTCTCCCAATAGTGTAATAATTGTATTACATTATAGAGTGAGTCAATATTATTAATTGGACAATAACACTGGAAGAATGGGGTTGTATATAATATATATTCATATATATATATATATATATATATAATATAATAACTGACCCAACATTTTTATTTCATTTGCTTCTCATGGAAGCATTTTTTGTTCAAATGCATCATGAGGTAGATTTGAGCCTGTGTGAATCGTAATACATCCTCTCTTATATTATTCAAAGATGGACTTCCAAACTGTCCATGCCTAATTGGTCAAAAAAAATATCACAAAGAGAGACAAAGATGGTTTAGGATTAAAGACTAGCATAGGCATGATCTGATTCACATGTTGCATGGTCAGGGCTAAGTGGTGATTGGTGGCATATTCATGGATCATGGATGATGAACACTTTTTGTTAAATCTTTGCTTAATAACAAAATTTAACATCAAAGTTATGTTAAATAACATAACTTTGATGTTATACTTACAACCTTCATACAGCAAAGAAAAGCCTAGAGTGCCAGACACAGATGTTGATACACTTCGTTCAAAACATTAAAGCTAACTGTTGTGACATACCTGAGCAGACTTCTCATCAGACGAGTTTGTTGCCTCTGAGGTATCTTTGACAAAGTAGTTGTCAATAATATCCGTTTGTCTGTACTCTTCGTGACACACCAAACAGTGCATAACGTTTACTAGAGAGAGAGGAGAGAGAAAAAGAGGTTAAGTGAATTCAACTAAGATAAATTAAATACCAAAAACTGGGGTAAAAGTCCAATGCTTATTGATGCAAGAAGAGTGATCTGAATAAAAAAGTAAAAGTAAAATCAAACAAGCAATCCCATAAAGGACAAGCTCATACGTAATCTCTTTTCTGACTCTTCAGAAGCCCCGTTAACTCCGGGCCAGGAATATTCCTTCTTGAAAAGAGAGAGGAGAAATGACAGGCTTTCAGCAGGATAACTTCCTTAAGGTAAATTCCTGTTGTTATTAAAATTCTTGGCACCACACAGATACCCAATATCTATTCATGGCAGCTAATTGATTTAGCAGTTGCCAGAAGATTCATTCTTGTCACCATCCTTGGCATTTTCATTAGTATATTTAATCAGATGCCTGAAAAACGGGAAATGTCTCACTTTATTGCTTCGGCTGGGATAGGTGAAGTCTCAACTTTATTCGAACAAACAAACAATTAGCACAGTGCATTAAGTTAGCCGCTTATTTTTTAATACTTTGCATAAGATTAAACTTTAGATAAATGTTTAAAATTGAGTCACTCAGCACAATTTATTGCCCCCCCCCCTCATTAATCCATAAATCCAACCACCCCCCAATCACCACCCAGCTGAGATAAAAACCGGTTTGAGCCAGTCTACACTGGTTTGAGCAGCACACAGCAGGTTTGTGTAAGCTCCAGCTGCATGGGTGTCGTCTGAGTGATTGGTGTTGAGAGCAGCTGGATGGAGATTGTGTCGAGAAACCAACACAACCCGTGCACACACTCACATTCACACACATCAAGTACAAAAACAAATGCACAGCTGTCACTTTGAACTAGAGCAGGCCACACTCAGCTGGACCTTGATGGATACCCCCCCCCCCCCATCAACCAAAAAAATAACACAATCACAACCTTATTTTGAAGTATTTTAAGCCTTTGACAGGATTGCCCTGAATTAATCACATCTATAATAACCTTTGATAAAAGGATGTTTGAAGGGAAACAAGGATATGTCTTGGCTTTAATAACAGGTTAGCTTGACAGAATAAGCCTGTTGCATAGCCAAGTATTAAACTACAAATATGTGTTATTAAAGTTCTGGGTACTCACACTGTTGTAAACAAACAGGCCTAAGAAAGCTGCCACATCAGCACCAACTGTGATCAAGATAATACCAAATATGAATGAAATGCAATAGAAGCAAGAAATCTCTGAGGACATGATACATCTGGTAGAAATGTTTGGTCTTAATCAGAACTTTTTACAACAACAAAACATATTTGGGAGCTGTGATAGACCCTGCTATGTTACATTTACGTAATGAAATGAAACGGAAATAGCGGTCGATGAAATAACTTTTCATATCCGAGTTATATTTAATCATTTCCAAATTCCACATAATATTGTCAGATAAAGCAATGAGAGGGACTTTTCTAATTAAGAATCATGGGGCATGTTAATTTCCGATTCAGCTATGTGCATGAGATACAAAATGATTATGACCCATCTGGCAGAGCCTTTAGATATTTCAGGGGACCAGATGCTAAACAACAACATGCCCTATTTCAAGTTGCTACAAGCTATCCCAGCTGACATGACAAAGCAAGAGAAGAATTTGAGATTAAATGTTTACATGAATTAGTCAGTAGTCCATGTAGGAAACAGTGAAGTTGCTCATGTTCTTTAAAATTTCCACATTTCATGCACATTTACTCATTTTTCTATCACGCTAAAGCTCTGGAACCTAACACAAATTCTGACAACTTATCATAGGCCTGCTCTTCTGTAAATAGGTAATGTAAAGGGATCCGTCAGTGGCGTACCTGTGTATTATTATAACCGGGGCAGGGTGACATAATACATAATCTTGGGTATAGCAGTGTTAATCAAAGTTAGAAATCCAGGTACTAACAAACGTTTGGTAGGATTTAACCGCTGAGGTGAAAGTGGTAAATTATTAACGCTCTGGGGTGCTTTCACAAACCTGAAGTGGAATATACAATGTTATTACCTGTTTAAAAAAAACTGGCACCAGAATATTCAGCTCAGGTATGACTGGCTGTCGTCAAAACTGTGGCCAAAGCAGGAGCCTTTCAAGAATCAATACTGTCCCGCCATGACAACTTTAAAATTAAAGAGATGACAGGGATCAAAATAATACTAAACAGAAAAAACTTTCGAACACAAAACATACTCCTGTTTCCCCCAGAAGCAACTCTTAGTGATTACAGGAGCTCTGTAAACACAGTTCAAATCATGTGATACTGAATCTCTCCTGAAACCAATACTAATGTAATTTGTGAAAACCACATTTAGACCACGTGATAAAGAAAACTCTTTACTGAGACCATGACTAATACAATTATTCGTAATATAGTAGCAGGTACAGTATGGAGGCAAACGTGTCTATTAACAGAAGCATAAGGAGTAACATGAGATGTCTCCATAAGACACCTGTAAGAGTTCCTGCACTGAAGTGAAATCTGAAACTTGTTAACTGTAGACCGCCAGGGCTCAGGTCTGGTACAGACTAATGTAGCAGTAATGATTTATGGTTCTAAACTACAGAAAAAAGATTGTTGTGACATTCACATACAAATAATGAAATCAAGACACCTCTCAGTATGCTGTAAATAGAGTCGCTCTAGAAAATGCAAACCAATGCTAGCATAGGTTGAAGTTTAATGTGCTCAAGTCTACGTATGTACAGATTAGAGCCTGATCGATTGATTGGTAAGCCCACGATATCGGTCGATATTAGCATATGCAGTGACTATCGGTATCAGCTAATTTTATCACAGATATTACTAGATTTATTAACCAGTCAAATAGCATTTAATAATTAATGTAATACACTAGCAGTTCTCTTTCTGGCTGTTACCTGCAGAGTGTACTGTATGGATTACAACAAGCATTATCACTCTCCAGAGTGTTAAGTGGTGATGCTGTACATGCACAGTTACTCTCCAGTTGAGTGCCCATCATGGCAATAAATATGAAGTTTCTATCTATCTCTACAGATCAAACATTGATCTAAGAAAGATATCAGCCAATATAAAGGTTATTGGATTTTCCCCCAATGTCAATATCAGCCCCAAAAATCCTGTGTTGGTCGGGCCCTAGTGAGGATATTTACTTATCTCTACAAACGATAGTGAAAAATCAGAGCCCAATCACTGCATCTCTTGATCAACATTATCAGAAGATATGGGCCTCAGAGACATATCAGTATTCATTTTCGAAGTATCAATGACTTTAAAACTTTTCAAGATTCATTCATAAAACACTGCTTGTATTAGCACATAATTTATGAAGCAGAACAATCTACGAATGTTATCAATACTATCTGCAGCTCATTTAGAAGATCATTAAAGCAGAGCAGATGGTGGTACACAATATAATGTAATGAAAATGTGTAATAATGTTACATAAAGAAAAACCTGTCTTGAAAATAAACTACAACAAAGAACAACATGGTAATCAACTGATTTGTCCCCTCTTAAAACAGTATTGGTCTTCAAAATTCCTTATCAATAAGACCCTAGAAAATATACAAATCTACTTTTGAAAAGTGAATACACCTTTCCTACTTGGTCTATTTTCACCTAGTGGAAGTGAAAGAAATGCCAGAACTGTAGTTTTTACTTTAGTTTGCTTTCAGCCATTGAGATTTCCAGTAGACATGAGCATCTTTAAAAGGCAGTAAAGGGGCACAAACTTATTTACAGACAGGACGTGCTTCTTTATGATCTACGAAAAGTCACTTTGTAGCCCAGGATCTGTCTCACAGTTTAGGACTTTTGAATCCAGAGAAAAAGACAATGGCGATATCCACAATTAATAATGAAAATAAAATCTGCAACCAAGTAAATTGGACCAAAGCTATTCAACTAATATGTTGATACATGCCTTTTAGAAAAAAAAACAAATCATGTATATTTATGTTTGTATTAGGCCTATCTGAATTTGTGTATAAATAATTAATACATTTACATAAATATTTACTATTCAAGTCTTCACTGACAAGTGACCACTGTGCTGTTAGGTTTAAGAGTATAAAACCAAACTGAAGAAACTTCTGGAAAGATGGGGGAAATATAACACCAGAAGACCGACAGGTCAGAATGCCATAAAGAAAGGTGTCAACATAATATTGCCTTTCTATTTCTATGGCAACAATGATAACTTAGAACTCCACTCTGGCTCTGTTGCCATGGTTTCAGCAACACTATTGATTCGGCATAAATATGTTTTCGTAACAGCCCATATTTCAAATTAAAACGGGACTGTTCTGCAGGTTAATGTTACTACTCACTGCCACCTGTTCGTACCTGTAATTGTGGAAGAATTGTTTACGGATTGGACCAATCATAGGTTTCAGGGGGGGAAGGGGTGTGTATTTAACGAACACCGTCAACTGTCCGATGAAATAAATAGACATCAATCCCTCTGTCCGGTACAGTGACAAACAACCACATAGATGATGGTCTGTCTTAATCCCTACGAAAAATACATTTAGTTTACCCACAACAGTCCAAAGACAAAACTTTTAGGGTGAGATATTCTGAAAGTACACCTTGTGACAGACCTGATGACCCTTTACAGGTATCGTCTGATCTACTACTTCTACTCACCTATGTGTGTGTCAGGTTGTCCGTGTGGTCCAGTCACCTGCACGCTTACTTGCCTATCTGGTTGCGGGATACATTTGAGACAAAAAGAGTGCAAACAAGGCAAAAGTTTTGGTTCACAGTCCCGGCTCTGAAGACTTTGTTTACACACTGCGCACGTATCCAGCAAATTAATAGGAGCTGGTACCGGTGTGGCCGCTGGAGCCGTAGGAGGGGGGGACATTTCGGTAGTAAGTCCTCCAGCTTGAGCATCCCCAGCGGTCACAGGTTCAGCTGTGGTGGATTCTGCAGTGGTGGTACTGGTTCCGGGAGGGCTGGCGGCGTCGCTAGCGCTACCACTGGCTTCGGCTTCGGCTTCCGCTCCCGCTCCAGCAGCCCCGCCGCCGCTAACCTCCCCTCCGTCGCTGGTGGGTGTCGGTGCCTCCGTAGCGTTATCGCGGGTCTCCGTTTCTTCGCCGCTCTTTAAATTTGCTTCTATAACTATTACCGCATTGTCGTCTTTCGTCTCTGGTTGGTCATTCTCTTGCGCTGAAGGCACTGAGTCCGAATTAACAGACGGTTCCATATCCTCCTCGCCTTTGTTATCCGCCATCTTCCTTCCTCTTTGAACCGCTGCACGTCCTGCGTAACTTCTCGAACCAGGAGTACGTATGACTACGTCGTGACGTCGACTACGGCCTGACGGTTGTTTATTTGCTCATTTGCTTGTTTACTTCAGTGATAGAATAGAATAGATGTTTATTGCCATTTGCACAGGTACAGGACAGTACAGGTACATTGGAATTCTTGTGCGTTTCTCCCTGAGTCAGCTTCTACAAAAAAAGTTAAAATTATATATAAAATAGAAAAGCATTGTAAGGGGAAAAAAAGAGTAGAAAAGTACAAATAAAGTAAAAGTTAAAATAAACAAGTTGTAGTAACAGCTAAGTGATTTAAAATAAACTGCACAGAAGTTATACACTGTATTAAAGCAAAGATATAATACAAAAAAATAACAAGGGGAACACTGTACATTGAAATTAAAATATAAATAAGTTTTCTTATTGCACTTATTATCTCTTATTGCACCTGAGGTTATTGCACACATATTTTTCACATTATATAATTACACTGTTATTTGTTTTTAAGGTTAATATTGCACACTTGTATTGCAAAATTGATAATGAACCACCTGTGATTTAGTAATGAATCAGGCATACCTACCAGTGTATATTCAACGTAAACACTGTTCAACTATGTCTATATGCAATCTTTTTTTATTTTTTATTTTTTTAGATTTGTTGTATATTGTGTAACATAATGTGTGATGTATTGATTTTTATAATCGCCAATACATCACACATTAAAGATGCAATTTTTCCATCCCTCCACAAATAGGACAAAGAAGGGCCAGGGAGGGAATTTAAGTGTAATTAGCTCAGTTGGCTTATTTTTCTCAGTAAAAATAAGCCAACTGGTCATGAGCTATATAGATTTGTAGTTCAAATGTAAAAACTTTTATAAGCTGTTATTACATTAGAACCAGAAAAAGAATGGAAAAGGTCAAACAGCTGGGACAATTTCAACAGACAGTTGGGGGAAAAACCAGACCAATGTGAATTAGCATGATGAAAGCCGACTGGTAAATAAGGAGAGCTTGTCCTTAATGGTACCCTATAGTGTTGGCCTTGTCCTTAATGATACCATAGTGCTCTAGTTCTTTGCTGAGTCAACAATGGTGTGGTAAGGTGCATTAGATCTGAAGAGTATGCAAATAGTCTTTAATGTTGCCGTCACTCTACAAAATGTCAAGGAGTTGTTCCCTCTTGGGTTCCCCCACACTAGACATAAATGGAGGGTTTTAATGCATATTTGAGAGTTGCCTTGAAAAATAATACTGTCCGAAATAGGTAGGTAGGTTCATGTTTCATGTACTTCTTCAAGAACGTATGGAGAAGAGGGTGTTCGAGAGACAAGGACACTGCACTTAAAGCTCATTCTTGCATCACAAAGTGACAGTAGGCTCGTACATATCAGTTCTGTTTTCTTTTACCTGAGGTCAATTTTGAATTTAAACTGGTTCTTGCACATAAGCAGTCCACATCCAAAATACCTTTAAACCCGGTGGATTTTATGAGAATTTCCTCCACTGTTGAAACAATTTTGGGCAGGTGTGGCTTATATAACTGTCCTCTTTTCAAACCTTAATATCATGGCGTACACAGCTGCGTACACAGATAATATATCTGTAGGCTTAGAATATAACCGTGGCTAATCTTGTAGAACTGTACTGTACTGAAACATAAAAGCTTTAAAGGTGATAGTATATCATGTTTATGGATTCTGCTAAATCAATTAAGTTGAAATGTAAACGTATGTCTATTCATCAATAAAAAAATCAAAAGTTAATCAAACACTTTCCAGAATTAAAATGTCCAGGTATAGGTTATCAATTTAACATCTGTCCTTGGAGCTTGGCTTCATCAAACTGCAGTTACATTCCACTACACTAGATGTCAACAAACATAAACTCACGGTCATTGTATGCTTTTGTTTTGAAAGTCTACACCGGAAATCGGGAGTGTTGGTTAGCGGTGGAGTTCCTTTAGCTTGGAGAGACAAAACAATACTTCAAACTCTGTTATAATATAGACTGATTAAAAATGGCCGGAACGGCGTCGGTAGCTGGAGAAGTGTTTGTCGATGCGTTGCCATATTTTGACCAAGGATATGATGCAGCAGGTGTCAGAGAAGCGGTGAGTAAACATTTATTTGTGTTACACCTGGAGGTTGCTATCCGCAGCATGTTAGCTAACCATGCTTTAACCTAGATGCACAAGGCACACTCTTTATATTTTAGTTTACGAGGCTACAACAATTAACAAAAGTACATTTATGAGGTTAATTAGCGGTGTTAATATTTGGCATGTTCAATAAATTAGCCAACGCTGGGTAACTTCTGTGTTTCAGATTAGCTTCTGACGTTAACTTCCTGAGTAGATGTTTGTTCTGCGTGTGGATAAATAAGTAAATAAATGTGATTTATTTTTGTATCTTTATAAGCAGGAATGTTGGTGTGTTTTTTAATTGGTCAAGAAAATTTGAAAACAGTGTCATAATTATATATACAAAGCACATGTAAAGAAAAATAAACATAATCTGACAATTTAGATTACATTAATAATACAGTCAATAAAGACCATGGGCTTTTCTTGTAGTTTGTCCTCCTTTACATTACTAAGACGTATATTTGCATTTTCTTTTAACATACACTGAACATGTTATGTTATATTAACGCAACACATTTACATACATACAAGAACTATTCCTCTGAGATAGTGTTTACACAATGTGTTTGAATCTCTGTTAGTGAGCACTTCTCTTTTGCAGAGGTAATCCATCCACCTGACAGGTGTGGCATATCAAGATACTGATTAAACAGCATGATTGTTGCACAGGTGTACCTGAAAAGTGTTGCGTTTATATTTTTTGTTCAGTGTAAGAAAGCACAAGTGCATATTCAAAACAGTAAGGAAAAATACAATAATATTTATAGTGAAGACTAAAAAAGTGAGGGCTTTTCTTGTCATTTGTTTTCCTTTACAATCTGCAGTTGTATTTGCATTATTCTATGGTCAATTTGTCATCATTTATTAGCATTTAAGAGTTAATTGTTATAGCCATACACTCTGTTATTTAGAGACATGCTTCTCTCACACTCATGTACAAACAGGACCTGTGGACAGGCTTTTGTGGGGAGATGTCTGGGTGGGGCTGCTGGGGGTTTTGCGGCAGTGCTCGGGAGGTGGCCTGGCAACCCTCCAGCTACCAAACCAACTTCCATATTATGGTCTGAATTGGGACTTGAATCAGCTACCCTCCATTTCCCAGCCCAAGTCCCTAGAGACTGAGCTACTGCCGCCCCAAGGTTAATGGCTTGGCTCACACCTGACTTCTTAAATTGACATCTCAAAGCAGCTTCATTAAATATCACAATGAAAGTAGCTAATGGAGCGCTCAGTAAAGAGTATTTGAATCTGTGCCTTTTTGTAGTAGCTGCTTTCTGATGTCAGAGCTTCAACATTAGAAAGGTGAATGTCTCGAAAGCTGCAGTGTTTTTTCGGGTGGAAAAAGATATGGTCTTTATTTGTTCCCCCTCAGGCTGCAGCGTTGGTGGAGGAAGAGACCAGAAGATATCGACCGACCAAGAACTACCTGAGCTACCTTACCACACCTGACTTCTCTACTTTTGAGGTGACAAACGCCTCCGACTTTATAAAATGTCTTCCCTGCTTCACACAGAGAGACAGACGTAACAGCATTTCTTACATCTTGTCACCCTTCAGACAGAAATAATGAGGAATGAATTTGAGCGGCTGGCGGCTCGGCAGCCGATGGATCTCCTGAGCATGAAGAGGTAAAACATAAACACTGCACGAGGAACTTTACATGTGTCTCTTTAGGCCGCTAATACATACACAGCAACATCCAGTTATGCACAATTACTCCTGATCAACATGCTGCTGACCGTAGTTTAGCCTAAAGATTGCATTTCCTTATTATGGTCGATTAAAAATAATTGACTGATATTTTGGATAACTGTTATTCACTGCTGCTGTTTTTTCTGTGTGGCTACATTTGTTGATTTTTTTTTTTAATTTCATGTGTAGATACGAGTTGCCAGCACCTTCAGCAGGACAGAAGAATGACATCACAGCATGGCAGGAGTGTGTAAACAATTCGATGGCCCAGCTGGAGCACCAGGCGGTGCGCATTGAGAATCTGGAGCTCATGTCGCAGTACGGCACCAACGCATGGAAAGTCTACAACGAGTATGTGACAGCAGCATGTCTCTCACAGTCAAGTCACTGCTTGATAAGAAATCTCCAGACTGCTTAACATTTTGTCCTATTTTTCCTCTTCAGTAACTTGGCCTTCATGATTGAAATGGCTCAGAAGGAACTACAGAAATTCAGGTGACAATCACAGGAACATTTGTGTCATATAAGTGTTGTGAAATAAGATTTATAAGCTTATAAGAATTTTTTGTTTTGTTTTGCAGGAAGCAAATACAAGATTTAAACTGGCAGCGTAAGAATGATCAGTTGGCAGGGGGAGCCAAACTGCGAGAGCTGGAGTCCAAGTATGTTCTTTGAAGAGTTTATTAGTTTAACGTGCATGGGGTAAAATGTAGGTTACACTTTCCTCTAAAACATCTGTGTGTTTCCCCATAACAGCTGGGTGTCCCTGGTCAGTAAGAACTATGAGATCGAGCGAGCCATCATCCATCTGGAGAACGAAATATCAACACTCAGACAGCAGCAGGGGGACGAGAACAAGGAGAACATCCGACAGGACTTCTAGAGCCCCCGGCTTTCACTCTCAAATGACACCCAAACACAAACAGATGAACTTTGAAGCTCATTAATGTCTTCTTGTTTCCAAAAGTCTGACTGGATTAAGACACAACCCAAGTGGAGCAGGTTACCTGTATAGAGGAGATTTCATGTTGAACTGTATCATCAAGTAACTTTGACATTCAGAATGAGCTTCCTAGAAACCTCAGTGACAACACACATGACCAGAAATCACATCTAGAATGCCACTGTAAAAACAGAAGTGGAATATGGTTTAATGCAGCCATACCTTTTGACAGTATACATGTTTAAATTGAGAATATGTATGATTTGCAACAGGATATAAATTGTTGATCCTCCTACAAATAAGAGTGAAATGTATATGCAATAAAACATCTTTACAGCCGAACATGGGTCTGGTATGACCAGCAGCAAGTCATGCTAACTTTTGTATGTAGAAATGAACACCATGTACCTGAACTTACTGGTTTCCTTCTTGAGCTACCTGTAGCATTTGCATGAAGATTATTCCATGAATTACATCCAGTAAAAGTTACTAGTCCCTCTTAAGACTGAATTCACCAGCATGTATGTTTCACTCTCAGGCGACGTACCAACACACACGAGTATCGATATTTGGTCAAGTCTGTCACGACAAAATAGTTTCTCTGTGCTCTGCTTTGACTCCCGTTCATACCATTTTATATGATGTTGTAATAAAATAAACATTTTTAACAAATCCTGTTCGTCGAAAGAATGAATTACAGAACTTCTTGTGAAGTAATGTCTTTTCTACTCCTCTGACTGCTCACTTTTACCCCGCAGGTCACACCTACATATTCACACACTGGTGGCAGAGGTTGCTGTGTCAAGTGGCCATCAGAAGTAAGCAATCCCATTTAAACACATGCATACACTGCCGATGAAGCAGAGGGGGTTAAGTGTCTTGCACAAGGACACATCAGACATGTTGCTGCCGAAGCTGGGGATCAAACCCCCGACCTTCGGGTTGAGAGACAGCTGACTCTACCAACTGAGTCACAGCTGCCCCATGAGTTTGTATCTCACAAAGGCATAACATCTCGTTGCGTCATAAGCAGCTTTTATAAAATGATAAAGTGTAATGTTAAAACAAATAGTTACTCTTTTCTCTTTCTAGAAACTATCATAATTGTTTTTCATCTTAATGGCAGGAGTGAAATGTTAATTTTCTAATTTCCACACAGCTAACATTTGTAGCTTATTGTAAGGATTCTGTTTATGATTGCAAATCTGTTCTCTCCTACCACAGTGACTTTCCTTTTCTGCTCAGTTCTTATTTTACTATGTCTACTCTACCTTCATGCAGCCGGCTTGTTTATTGATTCATATGAAAAGTATATTCAAATCGCAATCCCACTTGATGTGATAAACGGGCAGCTTCTAGTCAACAGATAACTGAAAGTATCCCCACCTGCAGTAATGGCACAGGGCTAAAGTATGACACATTAAAACCTAAAATGTAAGACAGAAAACGTCTAAAAAACAATGTCAAAAATATCAACATGCCAAGAGTTGGAGGCCTAATCACCTGTTAGAAAATGTTTCAGTTCAACTATCTGAACCATAAGAATAGTGTAAGTGGATATAAGCGTAGTGTTTCCAGCGGTTGGGCTTTCTGTCATTCATCTACCTTGGCTTAATAATTACACATTCTCCAAGAAACTGCCAGTCAAATAGTCCATCAGACATTCTTTGTTCTCCTGTTGTAAAATATGTAAAGTGTTAAATCTCTAAAATGTTATCCCACTAAAAGATTATTATATTATATGAACACACACTACCACAGGCTTTATCTAAAGTAACAGTTTCACAGAGTTCATATTCTGATAGTGAGTGCACGTACAAGGCAGCGGCTCTTATGAAGGGAAGCCGACTAAAGACACTTTAAAGTGTGATGAATCCAGTTTTAGACAGAAATGCACGACTAGAAGTATTTGCATCGTGTCAACAGCCGTGTGGGACTAAGAACCTTCAGGGGAGCCCACTGGGTTTCCACCACAGGGACAGGGCCTTAATTATGTTTCAGGGACGTTAATTAAAAACCACATAAAAGTCCCTGATTGGTGGTAGAACTTCAACTAAAGTACTTTTGGTGTTTTTTAGCAGTACAGATTTTGATTGGTTGGCGGACTCCGAGCGTTTAATTTCATCCATTATTTTTTGGAACAACTGCTGTCGTCTATTTAAATCATTTCGCTGGAACACATCAGTGGAGTTACACAACATGTCGCTTTGTGATGAAACCTCTGCCCTTTTGCTAAAATATTGTCTGTTCTGTCATGTGTACGATGAATTTGCTTATACACTAGAGGAGAATTTATATAAAAGAGAGAGTATTATATTCTACAAGTCAACACGATGAAAATGTCTGATAATTTACTCAAATTAACTGACCTCTAACTTAAAAACCCTCTAGGTCACACAAGAACAGAAAATAGATCAATGTATTATTAATATTATTTATTGCCACATTTTGTACACAGTGTGCATAACAACCATTCATCTGCCGCTCTTCCACCACTTTGTTCTTGGTCAGATCGAAACAATGGAGTGATCTGAACATCTGAATGAACGCTAACTCGCTCTGTGGCAAATGAGAAAAAAAAAAGCCCAGCAGCTTGAGAGTATCTGCATGATTATCATGGAAAGCCGGTCGTCCTGCGTAGAAAAGTAATGTGGTGGGTAAACCAGATGGGAGGAGTTTCTACTTGAAACCAACGTCAACCGGGGATTGAGCTCAATCGAGATCCCACAAAAACACTGAATGTCATGCTCTCTCCCTTTTACAACTTTCACACACCTCACACACACACACACACACTCACACACAAGTTTGCAGGCACTGTTATACCATTTGCAAAGAACTATAGGGTCGTCTTTAGGAAAAGTCATCTACTGTGACTGAATCAATTCTATGTGCAAAACGTTGTGGACAGCGTCAGCCACCGGTAGCTAGAGTAGCAGAAGGTTATTTTGGCCATGCTCCAGTTTATATACTGAGAGTGTTGAGAGCCGGTACTAAAGTAACAGCATCCGGCAGGTTCTGGTTCTGGTCCTGACCCTCTTTACTCTGGAGAAACTTCTGCCGATGCCTCTCCTCCTGACGCTTCTTCTTTTCTTGCCGCTGCTGCTCTTTCCTCTGCTTGTTAGAAACCTGAGAAACAGAGATTTCACTTCATATGAAGACTGGTCAGTTATGAGAACAGCACACGTTGATGTGAAATCTAAAATAACAGAAATCCTTTGATTGCAACTAGTGGTGGGCGATATAACGATCTTATATCGTGAAGGATTTTAACGTGCTGACGATCTGCCAAAGCAGAGAGATCGTAGAACCGGACTAATGTGTTTATTCTATCATGCTGCAGTTTATGCTCCGACACAGACGCGTCTCCCCCCCGTCTGCTCCGCAGCAGTGAAAACGAAATTTAAGAGTGAAGTCCGCAAAAACAACTCCATCCCGGTTATATGCAACTGTTCTGATATTTTTCCAAACCGAGAGCCGTGAACAACAGTTAACTTAACCGCATAGTTTGCACAGTTAAGTTTACATCTCAGATAGCGACACAAGAAACTGTTATACGAGCCGGAGAGACGTTAACAGTCAGAGACAGACAGGGCGGAGCTCAGACAGACAGTGAGTGGAGATATAACCCTGGTGTTTAAAATGTTGCTGTCAGTGTTTTCTGCTCTCTCTCAGTTTTTATAAGTTACTTATCAAGCCTCTCCACCCGAGGCTCACCTGTTGTGATAACGGAACCTATAGGGATTACACTAAATGACGTTACAAAGCAGCATGCAGGTGAGAGTGAGTAACCATGGTGACTGTCTGTCTGTTTTTAAATGAGTGCATCACTGCGTGAAAATGTTCCTGATGAACATAAAAAGAGGACACATAACTAAATCATCATTTCAAAGTGGTGAGGAAAACCTTCAGATTCTGCATAAATATTGATCAAATTGAGGGAAAGACATTTCTGTTGCTAAAGATGTTCTGGGTGAGAGACCTCCAGAACTCCTACAAATATTTTTTTCAAATAGATTAAACTTGTCAGCGCAGTTTTTGTGCATTTAAAAACATTATACAGGGAAATAAGTTTGGTTGAACTGGTCAGTAACTTACAAATTTGTCTAAAGATCAGTATGAAAAAAATCGTGATAAAATCGTGATCGTGATTTTGCCAAAAAAAAAAATGTGATGTGATATTTTTCCCAAATCGCCCACCTCTAATTGCAACTACATTTTTTCCTCAATTTCTTTGGCAGATTTCAAGAGACACTTTTAAAGTTCTGAGCACTGAAAATGCCCTTTAAAAAACATCCTATACCTGCTGCAAAATACTTTTGTTATTCTGCAGAGTGTAAGTCACGCAATACCTTTAAGCATGTATCTCTTCAAATTTTCACATTTCTTTTTGTAAAGCAAAATAACTATTTTTTTCATACATTATGTGGGGACCTTTGTAGGGTCACACAACAACGGTTAATTAAGTTATGATCACAAAATCATATAGATTCAAAATTGATCAAATCATAGAACTGCAACTGGTTGGAAAGACTTTAAATTGTTCCTTTGTGATTTGCAAGTAAATAAATGTGATGAAGAATTTTACAGATTGATTTTCAGCTGTCATTCAAGAATTGAGCCAAAACAAGTGATAGAAACTGTAATTTGTCTTGACTGTCTGGGTAACGGGTGGGTCTACCTTGGGTTTTTGTGGTTGTAAGTTACTGCCCTCTACAGGCGGTATTTGCTCACTGCAGTCTGGAGCTGCATCTCTGCAGGCTGCACAGGATCCTGAGTCACACTGACCCTGGCAGGACTGGCCCAGCATGGAGCCAACAAGCCACTCAGCATTGATTGTTGCTGCGCTCAACTGGAGCAGGTTCTCCTCATCACCTGAGGATGAAGACAGACATACAAACACATGAAAAAGACATTACATATTACGTGATCATTACTGTTAATACAGGCTACAATCTTCGTAGGAACAAAAGGGAATTTTAGCTTAATAGACAACCTTGGAAGGCACAATGGTTATGAAGTTTGTCATAAAGTTGGTTCCTAGTTTTTCACTTTTGCCCTGACAGTCATATTATTCCTGCAGCTAATGAGTCAAGAGTAACTTCTGACCCTGGATTCCTCGATTCTTGATGGAGCTCAGGATCACGTTGTCCTCCTCTGAGGCTGTGGGAGACGGGTTTTTCTGTCTGTCCCTCTGACCGTCACCGAACTCACGCTGCTGTCCTCGTGAGTTCTGCAGATTCTATAGGAAGCAAAAGCAAGAACACTTCAGAGTCATTTCAGTAGCGTATGCCTCAAAAGATGTACCACAATTATAATGATAATAGTAATAACTTTTATATATTACAACTCAAAATAGGGTTATAATGTGCTTCGAACAATAAAGCATACTTAAATCCACTCCCTACATCTAAAGGTCAGGGATTTATTAAATGATTTCAGCTATAGGAGATGAGAGGTAATTTTTCTTTCCCTGATATACTGGTACAGTATCCCTGGAAGAAAGGGCATCCATTCAGCTGGTCAAAGAGACGACATGATGGGAATAGTTGTTCAAGTTAAAGAGTTGTCAAATCTGTGAATGAATGCTTTACACTCTTACTTACCTCTATGCGGAGCTGAGCAGGACTCTCAGAGTTGTCCCCAGTTCGCCTCACACTGTCATAATGATCTCCATAACGGTAAGCAATATGTAGCTCTATGCACACCTGCTTCTCTGCACCGTTTATCTGCAATGAGAAGGTGTGCCAAAACAGTATTAGATTTCACATCATAACAGCACCTCAGACTATGTGATAACATTTGAAGGTCTTTGCCTGTGCCTCAGTCCCTACCTCCCACAGTGGTGTGTTGAGCTGATGGATGACCACTTTCACCTGTTGGCTGCGAGCAAAGGCAACAATAGCATCGTTGCCAGCAAAGGTACCGGGTTGAGAGAGGTTGGACACTGGATAGAGAAAAATATGAAAACACATTACTCAGAGGAAAATCTTGACCTGTAATCACACACTTCTTCTCTGACCCGCACCAAAGCAGATCGAGTGAACCTCCTTAAATTTGTTATTCTCCTAACTGTCATTTCCAATTTTTCCCATTTCTAAATTACTTATAAAAACGGATATGAATATTTAAATTGTAAGGAATTTTGAACAAGTTGTCAAAATCAGTCAAGAATAATAAAAAAAAAAATCATTGAGGGGATACCACATCATACAGTGATACCACAGCAAATTTTTTCCTTCCTTTAATTACTGAAAGGGAGAAATGATCATTCATTACACAGCAGCAGTGACTCCATTGCAAGCAGTACCGATGGCCACCAGGGGTCACTGCATTGTTGTGGTGAAATTCATATCAATAAACATCCATCATAAAGTAAAATGACAAATAGTCAATTGCTAACAAGGAAGGGCTCTATCTGTATCTGAGAAAATCTATTTTTTATACCTCAAAATCAACCACTGGGTCATTTTCTTACAGTGCTGTGTAAAGGGAACGTCATCCTCCACAAAGGGTTCAAAGTCTTGACGATGGGACATCATATACTGGACAGTCTCTTGCCGAAGCCGCAGGTGACCCCGGGAGTGACCCTCTAACTGGTCGCCCAAAGCTCTGAACAGGCAGTTCCTGCGAGAGAAAAGGGACAGATACTTGTTAATCTACACAATGAGTCATTGTAAACGTTTTTGGAAGAATTAAGGAAGGTCTGCTCTGTTAACATCCGGGGCTTGTATTCCACTAATGCATATATTTGAGTAGGCATTTGTTGGCACATTTCTAGGTATCGGTGGCTTCAATTGACAGGCTTGTCATAAGGCACCAAAACTTTCCCCCAATTAGCGAACATGACTGATAGCTAATCCATTAAAATCACATTTCACAAGCTTAAGAGAACTTAATATATTCCAATCTTAAATAGAACCATACTGCTAGAATTGTTATTTTAAGTTCAGTATATTTTTTAACAAAGGTGTGGAATGTCAAATCATGGTTCTAGTTACATTTGTCTTTAATAAGCAGCAGCCATAAAGCTGCTGACTGTGGGCTCAGGAGAGTTCAACTTGGCCCATAAAGACATTATGTCCTTAATTGTAGAAGAGACAGTTGTTCCAGTCATGGTAGAGGAATATACAAAAGGTGACAGTGTACTACAAGACACTACAATCTCTTTTTGAGTCTTACCCGTCTCCAGGAACTTCTCTCAGCCTGAGCCCAAGCGCTTGGAGCTGATTGGAGAAACTGACAAACTCGGCTCCCTCATCACAATCCTGAGGTCTGTTCTTGCGGTCCTTTGCGATGGCCTGTCTTGCTGCTCGCTCGTCCCTCTTGCGTTCCAAATCGCTCTTTTTGTTGCTTCGCACATGTTTCTGTGTCTGTTTCCTTGACATTTTGGCTGCGGCCTTAACAGTGGGCCAACAACACCCAAATATGTCTTCTTACAGGAAAGAGCCGGCACTTGCATCAACAACTGCCACTGATGTGAAGTCTCTTTAAAAGACACACAGCAGAGATGAGGGATGAAAAGTTTTCCAAATAGATTCATCGTAAACATAGGCATAGATCAAGTTAACCTTAGCTAAATAATCTATTGTGAAGCTCTTATTTAAAATATATAAACATCAGCTATTTTCTGTACCTGATGAGGATATTTTGACAAACTAATGTCTGACACTTTCCTGCTGACATCCTTAGACTATAAATTACAGTTGGACATAAGGCTGGGCGATATATCGTTTTTAAAGATATATAGATATGCTTTCAAATGAAATACAGGGCAAGACAATATAGTTTACATCAATATAGATTATGTTTAATTAAAATAAAGTTATACGTTTCATTTGTAGAGCTGCCTCTCAAAAACTGCCTGTACAACAAAAGTCACAGCGGTTTGTATTTTCATATGCAGGAAAGGAACATTTTCCATCTACATATATTATTTAAGGTGTATTTTTATTCATGATATCTTATTTCACAAGATGGTAGTTTTTTTGTTGCAATTTTTCATGAACATGTTGACATGTAGCAGGCTGTTAATAAAAGTTCCTGTATGACATTTGACATGTGGATTAAGGACTGAATCTATTTGTATTTCTTAAATAAAATGTTTAGTTAATAATACATGGACTATATATTTTCTGTCTATTGCGTACTGGCAAATTTAAATTTAAATTCAAAGACAAAACTCAACATATGGATGATGTATTTGATCCTGTGTAATCTCGCTGTATGACTTTCACCACACTACGTGTTTTCATTAAAGGAGCTTACGGAATCATTTAATAATAAATTACTTCAGCTAGCTGGTCACTTGTTGAAGATATTTGAGATATTTCATTAACATTTAGAGATAAACTTTGACATGACGCTGAAACAATAGCGTTATGTTACCCTGTTCATCAGGACATTGTAGCTTTACATTATATCAAAACGACAAGTTATACGGATAGCTAACGACTTAATAGTTGTAGTAACTACGTCGCAGTGACTCGCTGTTATAAAGTAATGTAGTACTGTAATGTAATGTAAGTAATGAGACTCTTTGACTGAAACAAACGGAGTGGTATCCGCGGCTAGCTGTTAGCTTACAGCTAGCTAGCATTCACCGTCTGGATATCGACGGTAGTTACGTAATAAATCATAAACCCCTTCCTATTATTTTACACATACCAAGAAACTGACTAACACTGCGCACTGGGTGACATGTGCTCACCTTTAAAAATCGTTGTTCAATACGATTCAAGTATGTTTCGTTTTATCGACTCGGAAGTTAAATGTAGTGATTGTCCGTTTCTTGTTTACAACTGAAGTTCCGCATACGTAGGTCTACGAACGTCATGACGTACGGAGGCTGGGATTGGCCAAACAGCAGAGTCAATGTGAAATTGCAGCAGTATTTTTCTTTACATTAAAACAAAATGTCTGTGGTTACTACAGCCCCCAAAAATATCGTGCACATAACCTCTATCTATCTTATATATATCTATGTATGTATATATGTGTATGTGGATCTTCTACCTATTTATGTATCTATGTGTATATCTATGTATGTATCTACATATCCATCTATGTATCTATCTATGTAGTTATGTACCTATCTATCTATCTCTGTGATAATAGTGACAAGTCAAAAACGGCTCTGAGTCATTCTATATTGCAGACTGTGACTCAGGACAAGGTAGGAGGCTGAGCTACGTTTTTGAAAGAAATGTTGCTTCTGAAAAATCACTCCACCTTCTGCTCTCCTGAAACTCTTAAAAATCTACTCTCCACCAACCAATAACTTCTGATGACTCCACACAGTTAAGATAATGTGGGGGAGGCGTGGGCTGGGAAGCAATAAACAGGATGTTTGCTATGTTAAAAGAACAGCAGACACACTGAGACAAAAAAACATCGCCTCAAGACATAAAACTGCATCAGAAAACAGCAGGAGGCAGAAAGACTGTTCCATTTCCTAAATGTGGAAAAAATACATTTCTTTACCAAACCAGCTGGCCTAAAAGAACAAGGACATTCATCAGATTCATCAGCAGATGTCAGTTGTTGTGTGGTTCACTATAGACCCCAGTGAGTGATGGCATTGTGTGTGCACAGATGTAATGGCCTTAAGGCTATCCATGCATGTGTGCATGTGCAGCAATCAGCGTCAGTCACCTGAGTGAAACAGAGGAGCAGTCAACCAAGCGTGGACAATATATCATTCATAATGTGTGTATGTGTGTCAGTCCAGCAGGGCACATAAAACCATTAGGAAGGGCAATTTCACATTGATATAAAATTAAAATAGTACATTATGTCAACTGATTTCACAATGTTACTTAAATGCATGATGCTCCTTTTAGCAAAACTTGCAATCTTAGTCCATAGGTAAAGGTTTTTGTTTTGACAAGGCCCTGTAGGTTATTTGTACCCAATATGAGAAAAACGTGTACACTTAACGATGGAAAAACTAGATTCTGCCAAATCAACTTAATGCTCAAATCGTAAAGAGGCTGCATCGCTTATTTAAAAACAGCCAATACATAAAAATTTACAACTGTGATAAGTAAAAGACTTTATTGCCCAGCCGACACCTTCAGGTTTAACACAAGCGTAGTTGCAGATATTGGAGTTCCTGGTGATTGTTGAGATTTAAATGCAGAGAGTAACAAATCTACTATAATCATCAGTTTATCCAGTTAAAATGACAGATTTTTCAGACTCACTGCTTGTTGTGTCAAGAGATGCACATACCTTTGAATTCATATTTTCAGAAATGTCCCCCTTAAAATCCAGCTAAAACTAAAAGATATTTCATACATGCATTTCAAAGATGTGCCAAGGGAAACCGTTACTAATATTGTATCTCTCCTGAAACAAGGTCATTCGATTTCTGGGGCCATTGACCTGTTATTAATCTGTGCTGTTTTCAGTCAGCATGTTTGGTTTCTTGTATCTGTGGCTTTTGCAGTTGCCCCAGTTAGTCGAAACACTCATGCATTAAAGTGACAGCGATTTTCCAATCCAGTGAGCTGCTGACCACATTTCAAGCCGACAAATACTTTGAATTCAAATCTTGAGTCTGTAACTGCATTCATGATTGTGATTGCTTATTAGTCCTACTACTAATACATGTTTACTTTACTCCCATCCTCCCCCCCTGGAGATTTTAATTAGAGCCTTCGACATGGTGCCCAGCTTGGCTGTAACACCAGCAGCGTGGCTGTGGGTGTAACAGCTGATGTTTCCGAGTGTGTAACGGCAAAATGCTTTATCAAGAATACCACAGGACTGGTTATTGATGGTTTCAAATTAGTCATTAGTGCAACTTGCATGTTAACTGGAGTGTTGTTGATAACAGTTTATATGACCATTTACTGATTGTTTATTTGCATGCATCATTTTGGCTCTTTACTAGTAATTATTCAGCATTTATTTTATTGCTCATTATAAATTATAAATCACTATTTTCTACATCTATTTGACCATCAAGTTTCCCCTCAAAGACAATGGAGACACTACTTATTGATTTTATGTAAGAGAGTTGTTGTAATTAAATCAAGATATGATTTAATCAGTATTGTGGTAACGCTTACAGGAAGGTTATTAAGGACCAACTGAAATGTAATGGCTTAGCAGCTTTAGATTAAGGTCTTGATAAGAAAAAGTGCTTAATGATGACTAATAAAAAACTGGTACTATGCATGCTTCTGAGCAAATGTTATAACGTGTGGTAAATGTGTGCCCCTTTATCAAAAACGTTACCAAAAATGTATTTCACTGAAGTAGTTGATGCGGTTCGGTTGCTGTCCTTGGTGCTGATTTAATTCACACCAATTTCTTCCAAGTGATAACTCTTTTACTTTATATGTTTGTCTTTGTCATAATGTTCATTTTAAAGATGTTTTTTTTAGGGTTTTTTAATGTCTTTAACAGAGAGACTGGACAGTAGATAGAGTGGAGAATGACATGCAGCATATGGAGCCGAAGGTTGGATTCACAGCCACACAGCCTGCCCGTTTTGATTACAATAGCTCCTGTTCTTGGGGGATCACAAACTAACCACTAGGCCACAGGCACCACCAAAATGTCCATTTTATGAGTGAGTTTAACAAACATGTATTTTATGTTTCCAAAATGTATTTCATGGATGCAGTAATGCTTCTTGGTTGCTGTCTTTGGTGCTGAATCAATGTCTGTCCATATTTATTCAAGAAGTCACACGATTATTTATTTAGTTGTTTTTATGTCATAATTTTCATTTCATCACTAAATTCTAAACATATATATATAATTGTATGTTTTTCAAAAGAACTGAAACAATAATGGTATGCCACTAAAGCAGCTGGTATGCGCACGAGGCTGTACGGTCGCTGTCCATGGTGCTGAATTAATGTGGAACCGTTTATTCTAAGGGATGACAGAGAACATGTCCCTCCAATAGATTCTAGTGTTTCTTTTTATTACCAAACTGTTGAGTTGGGATACCTTTGTGAATTGGTGGCCTGGATTTTACCAAGACATGTCTCATTGAATTCACATCTCAATGGATGGTTTGTGGTATTTCTCTGAATAAGTAATGATTACAGGAAGCTGGGGGACAACAGAAAGACATGCATGGGGTTTGTGGTGTCAAAAAGGTTAGCCATCCATGTTTGAAATTGTACTTTTAATATAATGGTTGTTAAAAAATTAAATCACAGAGTGCTGGTGTAGGATTTCTGTGGCTGCCTCTTTAATTAAAAAAGCATGTAAGTGTTATTTTACAAAAACAGGCTTGAGATTCACTTTTGACATTACACATGTAGGATAGTAGGAGTGAATACAACAGAAATGGCGCAGAAACAGATAATGAAAAGCTGCAATGTCTGAAAAAAAAGAAAGGGCGTCTGTGTGTATATATGCACGTGTGTTTGTGTGAGTATGTTGAGGAGTAAAAGGGGTTAAACCTCTGGAGTAAAAAAGGAGGTTAAATCACGAAGAGGGCCATTCCTAGAGCCCTCCAGTGCATCTGCAGGTATCAGCCACTATAAATAATGAGCCTATAGGCCGGTTCCATAAAGGCAGTTTGCAGTTCTCCCCTCTCATACCGCCCACCACACACTCTCTCTCACACACACACACACACGCGCGCACACGCACAGGAGGTGGGAGTGGATGCTCGTGTAGCTGCTGGAAGCCAGGATGGGATAATCATGCGTGTCTGGCTCCGGGCGTTGATGCAGCTGCCGTTGCGGGATCCGGACTGGACTTGGGGCGCAGGGTGGGTCTAGTTCCCGATCTGGACCTCATGTCGATGTTATCAAGCAATCCGAGATAGGCGAGGGCGATGGCCGAGAGAGGAGCTGGTGTATTTTTTTGAGAGCGCGAGAAATCGACCGTTTTTGCCGATGGAGGAAAGAATTCGCCGGTTTTAAAGCGCAGCCCCGGTTTGGAATAACTTGAGGACACCGAGGAGACCAAGATAGGATACCGAGGGAGCCCTTCACTTGTTTTCCTCATGTTTCTTTTTTAATCTGGGCAAGAGATAGAAGCTCACCGGGGAGAACGGATCACTTTTGCATCGGTAATTAGGATAAGACTGCCTCCGTGGAGCTGTAGCGGCAGTCGCATCCGACCGACGAGGCAGAGTGGGGGGGGGGAAAGGATACTTGGATGGAGAGGGCGCAGTGAGGGCTTAGAGAGCGGCTCGCCGTGTGTAGGAGGGGGACGGAGGGGAGACCGGGCAGTTTGAAGGGACGGGGAGCCAGGAGCGGCGCGGCGGCTCCATGAGCGGCTCCTGCCGGGACAGAGCGCCCAGAGCCCAGCCGGAGCGTCTCCACCGCCGCGGGTAGAAGCCCGGGCTGAAGGACGGCGGCCAGTTTGGAAGTTTTGATGCATATGATCACAACCACCATGATTTTTATGATTCTTGGTGCTTCAGTTGTTATGGTAAGACATTTTCGCCTCCCTCTGCCACAATAAGGTTTTCAAATGCACCCACTGAGGCTAATATCTAATTACATGACCACAAATTAGCCTCACATTGATCACATTTAGCAAGAAACTAGCCTACAGCAGGCCTATCAATGACATGTGGAAGTAGGTTAGCCTACCTATAATTACCTGCTGTCATAAATAAATAATAAAGTCCGTTTTGAGAGAGTCCCCCTCTTTTAGAAACGGGAGGATGTGCTAAGGCTATTTTCTCTTATTTTCTTCATGATGCTTAATGGGGTTTTCTTAATCGAGATGATAATAATGAAATTAATTATCAGCTGTCTGCAGGAATAGCCTAGCCTTATTGCTTGACATGTCCCAGCTGACTTGCATGCTTCTTTGCAGGCGATAGCCTGTTTAATGGACATGAACGCACTACTGGATCGCTTTCACAACTACATCTTACCGCATCTACGAGGGGAGGACCGCGTCTGTCACTGCAACTGTGGAAGGTAAATGCCATCATCCTCGTACAATATTTGGGATAAACATGGAGGTGTGTGTGTTTTTTTCAGCCGTAAATTCTTAATTGCTGAAGAGGCCTCGAAGATATCTGGCGGTGAAGCCCCGCAAAGCGACCACTGAATCTGTCGTCGCTCTCTCAGCGGCTCCTGTTTTCCTACAGATTTGACGTTATTTCTTCGCTATTACGGAAATCTCGAGGACACGTTTGGTCGCGGTGTGTGTTTTTCTAATACAGCTCTCTTTTGCGAGGCGTTCGGCTTTGCTGCATATACGAAGGTGTGTGTGTCGGAGCCATAAATAGGTAATGAACTATGAGCAATCTAAGGCCGTTCAAAAACAATCTGAGCATCAAGTGCGCTGCACACAGGCCTAGATGAGAAATCCTGCTGGGGCAATTATGAACATATGAGCGTACAAGTGATGTGGTTATATGGCTTAAGAGGCTACAGGGCTGAAGCTGCTCATGAGCCTACCTGCTGTGTGCTGTCACAGTGAGAGCAGGGCTGAAGTGGGGGAAAAACAGCAGCAAGACACTCATTAATAAATTACTCCGGATTTAATTAGCATTATTGTGCATTTTCCAGCAACTGTAAGCATGCAATACAGCAGAGGCTGAGCAGACACACAAGTGGGCCCCTATTTTTTTCTCGTTTTAAGTCTACAAAGCCAGAGGGTATGCCAACAGTGTTAGAGCAAGATTTAGAGTAAGAGTCCTTTAATCTAATAGTTTCACACCTGGATTGTCTTTAGATATTCATATTAACCCATATCCTGCAGCCATTAGAGCCGAAGAAGTCTCTATGTTGGTGCAAGCTGAACAGATGCACATTAAAACAAAACAGCAGTCTATACCGTGCACACTGCAGTGAGGGGGCTGATACAAGCAGTTCATTAGCAGCATTAAGAAGCCAGTTTCACTGGGTGTTTTTTTAAGCCTGTAAATCCAGAAATGGGTCATCCTCAGGTGCGGTTAGATTATGCCTGTCAGGGAGGGATAATCTGAGTCAAAGTTACGAAAAGGCTTCTCACACACACACACACACATTTGCAAATGAGCTATGACAGGATTTGAGATAAGAAGATGCATCACAGATAGTCTTATTTGTAATATTTTGACAATCCTGTCATCCTCACTACTGCCAAAAGGGGCCTGGTTACAAATGTGAAAATGATTTGTAGAAAACAAACTCATAAATGCAGCAGTGATTATGATTATTTTTTATTATTTTTTTCAGATTCAAGCATAAATACACTGATTTACAGTAACACTCAATATACACATGTCAAACTTCAGATTACTGTACCCAACACTGTCTCTCACTGACCTGGAAACTACGGAACGAGAGTCGGTCACCTGTTTTCACACAAACAGAGCTGACCCGAGCTCAGGCTTCACTCGCCTGCCCTTCCATCCGTGGTGTGTGGAGGTGTTGTGACGCCCACAGCGCTCACCTTATCAGGCTTGAGGACACTGCCAGTGTCATTTTTATTTGGCAGCCTCTGCGCCCTGATTTGGATGTGGTTGTGGCTCCTCTGACGGGCCAAAGCCCGGCCTACAATATCTGCCTCTGAGGCAGGGACGAGATCTAGAAGTGGACTGAGTGAGTTGCTGGGTGAACCCTGCTAATTGGTGTCATGCTGTTGTAAAAAGCTGCAGGACAGATGTCCTAAGATGATCTAAAAGCACTCATTGTGGAAGTTTCATTCTTAAATCGGACAGGAAACGAACAACCAAATTCCAGATAAAATTACAGATCTGCAGGATGGAACAGAACAGGATTTAGGTTGGTGCACTTTAGGTTTAAAGGTATAAAGGCACCTTGAAATAATCCTTTATTATTTGCTCTAGGCAAAATATCTCAGAGTTTAGCATTGCTATATATTTCTTGTTTTTTTTAAGAAAATGTTTAATGGACCTCGGTGGCTCAGCCAGAGATCATCTGTCAGTCAAAACGAAGGGAGAAGACTTCCCTGTTAATAAAGTTGAATATCTAAGGGGGAAGCTGCTTGGAATTTTCAATTCTTGCTTGGTTTAAACCAAACAAATGTAAACATTTAAAACATTGGGAAACAGCCCACTGCAGCATAACAGTAAAGTGCTCAGGTGCTCATGTATGGGAGAACAGTGGTTCGAGCCCCATCTCCTCCAGACCATGTGTCACAGGCAAGACACTGGACCCTGAATTGCGCCTGAGTGGCAAAGCCAGCAGAGTGTGGATTTATAATATCAGATTAGTTAATAATGATGAGCACTTTACAAAGTATCCTCTGCAACTGGTGTGTGACTATGTATGTGAATGGGTGAATGTGACATGCAGTGTAAAAGAAGGCTTGAAAAGCTCTAAACATGTACAGTCCATTTACCATTTAACACAGCACACATTTTAACACCTCTGACCAGGAAAATAGCTGGTTTAACAATTACAGCGTTACTTGTAAGGTTTGCAAAGTGTTCAAACCTTTCAAATTCATCGATACCACATGTTTTGAAATGGTACAATCTCTGTTATTTCAATAATCGATAGTATCCAAAAGCACCGAAACCCTAAAAAGTCTACATCTATTTCACAAGACAGTTGCGTAGGAGAGGAATGAATCTATCAAATAATTGCAGGCAAACTCCTGCACAATGCCTAAATTGCACAAAAACATTAGCAATGATTTGGTACACATGAATTTACCCAGTATTGGGTGCCTCTGGCTTTTATTTTTGTTGCAAGCAGGGATTGATATAAATCGTTTTTTAATTATAGGCTATCAAATCAAAGTAAAAAATTCTGTTATCATGTCAACCCTGGTTACTTGTACCTGAGATTTATTTTTCTTTCTGCAAATAACAAACCATAGACAACTTGGTCTACTAAACTCCAGTCATCAACTAACTGTTGGTAGATTATTTGGGGGATGCCTTAAAAATCTGTCACACAAGCTGTGGATGTAGAATTCTAACGGTGTGGGTGTTTACCAGACAAAAATACACCATCCTGTTGTAGAAAATGGAGAGTTATTTTGGAGCAATAGTACAAACGTGAAGTCAGGATATCTCAGTATCTGCTGCTTCAATTCCTACTCGTTATTTGAAATCAGTCTGTTGCACATCTTTCAGTTGTGTAGAGGTGAAATAGTAAATCTCCAGAGTTCTCTTTTATTGTCTGATTAAACATAAAAACTTGTTCATGTTCAAACTTGTTATGAGTGTGTCCCAAAGTGTGTGAGCAGAGGTGTGTATTCAGTACTGACATCCAGCAGGTAAATCTCTCAGCTCCCCCAGTGTGTGGTCACTCACACTGTTTGTCAGTCTACTACCTGTATTGTTAGATTCAAAATGCCTTCATCCCCTCCCAGGAGGTAATAGTAGGATTTTTTACAAAGTGAGTTTTACAATGGAGCAGAGTCAAAACTGGACAATGTGGGAAAAAGCAACTGTAGAAGCAGCTGTTGGTAAAAAAAAGCTGCTACAAAAGTTCCTGCCTCACCAAGCTGTAATGCAACAGATTAAAATATTTAAATATTTTCCTCTCCTAGAGATATGGATACCTGGATGGCATCAATGGAAGATTTGTGGAAAAAACATTCAAATTAGATTCAAATGAAATCCTTTTGTGAGATTTTTTCCTTTTTGTATTATATTAATTTAATCCAAAATGTGTTCAATTTCAGGAACGATACATGAACAACCAGTTGATTTTGGATGATGTTTTTTTTTCTTTGCAAAAGTGTATTCACCCAGAAAGGCTTTACTCAGCAGGCATGGACAATATATTTGGGATATTGGGAGGGATAACGAAGGAGCTGGTGCAGTGTTGCTTTCGGTTGGTTATTTTGAGTCCTTGAGTTTTTTGTTTTTTTTCCTATGAATTCACAAGTAGCAGCCAGTTTCCTTCAACTTTTTTCAACCACAGCTGCCTGGAGTGCAGCCTGGGGACACCCTGCAAAGTGCGGATTAGTGCAATCTGATTAAAATTTAGATAGAAATCTCCAGACATCATCCAAGATAGAGTGGGAATATGAAATATAAAAACAGCATATGCAAGGTAGACAGTCAGACACTTCTTCTTCCATCTTATTACACACACACACACACACACACACACACACACACACACACACACACACGCATATATAAGCTATATGAGTGTATATATCCCCACATGGTTTCAGCAGAACAGGTTATCAAGTAGATTCTGTGATCCTCAGGGTCAAGGCTGTTTGGAGAATCTTGTTTCAAGTAGGACCGCACCATATGATGAAAACCTTCAATGTGTGTCAATATTGTTTAATATTGCAATGACAATATTACCTGCAATAGTTAAATAAATATAAAAGCCTGCATTTTAGTTGTAATGTTAGACTTCCTATGTCTTTTTGCTGCTCTGCTTGACCTGGACAAAACTTGTTTTCAGGTTTTCATCAACCAAATGTTCATTCTTTTCTCAGTTGTGCTAGCTAACCAACTAGTTGCCAATCAAATAGATGCCATTTATTTTGGGTTGTCTATTGGCTAGCCGGGGCTTCAACTGATTGGTGAAATCAAGTGTATGTATACATGTGTCCATGGCAGCATCTGATAGACTAAATGTTGGGGTGGCTGAGGCTCAGTGGTTGAATCCGCTGTCTCTCAATCAAAAGGTTGGCAGTTTACACATTAGAGCATCCTTGGGCAAGACACTTAGCCCCATTTGCTGTAAATGTGTATGAGTGATGTTAGTTAGCACCGATATGCACTTTGTATAGCAGCCTCCATGATCAGTGTATAAATGTCTGAGTGAGTGGGGGAATGTGACATGTAGTGTACGGAAGTGTTTCTAATGGTAATTTCTTTTTTTCAAGGTTTATTTTGGGGCTTTTTATACCTTTATTTTAGAGACAGGACAGTGGATAGAGTGAGAAATGGGGAGAGAGAAAGTGGGGAACAACATGCAGGAAAGGAGCCACAGTTCTGATCAGAACCGTGCGCAAGCCGATTGAAGGACCACAGCCTCCGCACATGCGGCTCGCGCACTAACCACTAGGCCACTATGGGCATTTCTTTCAGTCTTTTGCTATATGAAGTAATTTTTTTGTCAATGTTCATAATGCAATAATGATGAAAATACGATGTATTGATGTATATAGTTATAGAGTAATAAGGTACATATTGTTTAAAAAAAGAAAATAATTGAGGATGTTGAGGAGGAAAAGGGTCTCAAGTTTATCTAGATTTTTGCTGCAGACTTTCTGTGGACTGTGGACCCTTTATACCTTCTGTAACTGCATGGCTAATTGTCTGTAGATTGTTCTCAACCATCCTCTAAATAAAGAATTGTAAAAAATAAAATATGATGTATTGCAACATTGATTTAAGGAAAGGTTAGAAGTGACAAACCTCAACAAACGTCTGACTTGATGAGTTAAAAAACATAATAGATGCTCCTGCAAGAGGAGCGGCTGAATCTAACACCTTTAGCCCTCCACATCAAAACACCAAATGTGGAAATATCTATTGTTAGAGGTGCGTTTATGGCTACATTAGCGATCCAGAGAGTCCTTCCCTGACAGTACTGAAGCTGTATTTGAGATTGGTATCGCTACATATCATGTTATATTTGCAATTTAAAATAAAGAAAAAAGAATCAAATGTCTAACCATCTGAGTTAGAGAAGGTTAAGAAATGTGTCCTTACCTGGGATTTGTTGGTTTATGGATATCTTACACTCCCATCACCTTCCCCTGTCTGTCCTTCCCGCAGGCATCATGTCCACTATGTAATCCCATATGACGGGGACCATTCCTTGGTGGACTCATCAGAGAACTACTTTGTGAGTGACAGTGTGACCAAGCAGGAGATGGACTTGATGCTGGGGCTGCTGCTGGGCTTCTGCATCAGCTGGCTGCTGCTGTGGCTGGACGGGGTCCTACACTGTGCCGTCAGGGCCTGGAGGGCGAGCCGGTACTACGGTAAGCTGGACATTATCTTCTGGTCTGCTGTAGACATAGCCACAAATACTTAAGTTAAAGTTAAGCTCAGCCATCCCTAAAAGTCATACAGATCTATTACTTTTCTCTTAACTTTGAAATGTACTGCTACATAACATGTTACAAAATGTTTATGAGAAGAAAAAAACTCAGAAAACGGTTACTCTCGGGAAAATGTCTACAATTCAAGGCAGGAATTGTTGTGACAAATGCTAGGCTATTACGAACATGCTTGGATTTATCTCTATGCACCATGTATCCCCACACCAAACACTTGCCATGTTAACACAGCAGGTGGCAGAGCTTCCGCTGTATGACCTTCCACCCACTGCTAGGTCCAGTTTTTGGCTTTTCACACTGATTTTTCTCCATTTACTACGACCTCAAAACCCGCTGCTCAACCTTCCAACCATGAAAAATTTCAGACATTGGATATCAATGTATCAATAATAAGTAACCATTTTCTCAGGACAGCTGGAATTCCTCAAAACTTATTTGACTAATAATCTTCTAATTTGTTTTAAGGATACAGCAGAATTAACATGCCAATGTAACAGCACCACCATCAAGTGTAATCACCATGTTTGAATATATGAAACTCAGTTTTTATTAAGTTTTTAAAAAGACAAATAAATTCAAACCTTCATGAGAACTGTGATGGTATAATTCTCAAAAGAAGCAGTCCGATTAAACAGAAGCGATTATTTTATACAAATACAAAACATTTTATGGACAGGTCTTTGGGAATCAGCAACAAAATGTCTTTTTTGTTTCTCTCACAAAGTGATTCACATTGAATTACCTTTTTAATATTTACTTAAAAACATCACAGGTGGTGCAGACAGAAACATAGCTGGTCTCACATTTTGTGATGATGAGACTTGTAACCACAAGTTGAGTCCAACGAGGATCTGAAGAGTCAATCAGCTCACTTGGGGTTAAAAGAATTACCCAAATAAGCTCACTTTAAACCTTAAAATCAATGTAACAATTGAGAGGCAGTTTAAGATCGCATTTAGGGAACTGGTTTAACTCCTCTTGGAGAGTGTGATTAACGTGGGAGCAGTGGTCTGTGTTTAATGTAGTATGTTGATATTTCTATTGCCAAGACCATTGTGCGGGACAACAATCAAGCCTGGAGGAGATGAAAGCATGAATGACCTTCTCCAGCACTGAATCTTTGTGATGTGCTTCAGCTGAATAAAGCAAATTAACCCACTTGGTCAGCTAATGACAGAACAGAGATTGTTGCCATGTCTCCATGTGTGTTTACAGGCTGACTACACATACAATAGATTCAAATTATGGACAACAAGCCCTTATTACAGTAGATACATGTCTGTAAGGCTCTATTGGTATTTCAAAGAGCAGGTCAGTTGTGATATAGCCAAAGGAGAACATCTACATTTAAAATAATCAGGGCCCCAGGATAGAACCTTGGGAGACTCCAAAAAACAAGAAGGGGCCTTTAACCTCAATAGTGAAAAGTCATTTTCGTTAAGCATTGATGTAATAAACATATTTTTGCCATATTGAAGATGACAACAAAGTTTTTCACAGAATTAATTAAAATACCAGCGCCTCCATGCTGCGATTTTACAATCACATCTAAAAAAGCATATTAAATGAATCCTCACAAATCCTGTCCAAACTTGCAATTTTGTTTTCCATTCACTGTTACAACTCTATTACCACATTCGCTGCAACATTCACAGAAAAATACTGACTAGCTTAAGAGGTGGAAAGGCAACTCTTCACTTTGCAGGAAAAGCTATGATTTCATTTACTACTGTATTTTAGAAATTGCCTCAAGACTGGGTTGAATGGAGACAGGATGACCATCGGATCACTGTAACTGTACAAGAAATAGTTCTAGTTTTAGTGCCCTGTAAAATCACAACTTGTCATTGTTATTCAGGTGCATGTTCAGATTTTTCTAAGGTTTAGAGTGTTTAGAAAACAAAACCTTCAAGATTCTGGTAGGACTATTTTTTTAGCTTCAAAGGAAGCCATGCCTGTTTCCTTTAAGCTTGTGTCCAATCATATAGTACCGTATTGATGCTGCATGAATTCTTGAGGCCTTGGTATCTATCATGTATTGTTTTATGGTGAGTACATGGTTAATATATTCTTGGTGCTGACTATGTATAATGTAATGTTAAAGAACCTTCTGTATATGTGTATTTTATGAGGGACTGTAGGATCTATTCATAGAGATCCATCGGGAGTGAGAGAGCTAAATGTGATTATTGGAAGTGAACATTTGTCTACGTTGAAGTAGTGTTTGCCCATTCAAATTTAGTGAGACTGTTGTGTCTTTAGGTTTAGGTTTTAAATATTTATTGTTGCCTTTTTATCTTTTCATATGAATTCATCAATGCAGAATCATCCACAGATGTAACCCTAAATATCTATGACTATCTTTTTTTGAGAATGGAACAAGAAGAGAAAGAACAAGGACTTAAGCATTCATTGTATGATCTACTCATTTTATGTGAACATTTTTAGGTGGGATACACATATGGAGAGTGATTTATTTATGTATCTCCATGTATTTGAGTAAATTGGTGTTTGGTTTATATGATTTCCTGATGCACTTTTGTGATTTGACGACATGCAGACTTGTAGCCACTCCCTGTTTGAGATGGTTTCTCATTGTCAGAAACCATTTGCCTGATGAGGAACGTTGCAAATAAATGTTTTAGTTCAGGTTGGACAGCAGGCAGGCTCTTGCTCCATAGTTAATGCCCAGACATAAGAGTTGCATCTCTCTTCTCAGAAGACAAAATCCCATAAGCAGTTTCCAAAAATACATGACTCTTCCTTTTATAATCCTTCTGCAAATATTCTTATAATAGAACTAGAAACCGTTTTTTGATCTTTTAAAACTAAGGCTGAGCAGAGCGAAACCTGCACTGAAGATTGGGAGCAGGTCGCTGAGCGAGTATGATGTGTTTATTCACTCGTGCTGACGGAAAACATTGTGCCCTTGCTTTTGGGCAGAAAGACATTTGCGTGTATTATGTAGAGCTTTGTCACAGCAGACATTATGACTTGAGAAAGATGTACAAAAGCACAGGTGTTACTAGTTATATAAACGATGACTCTGTTGTATTTACGTGTCTCAGTAAGCAAAGAGTGCGCTTACATGGACTTAAGTATCCCGGTTTGGATATGGCGATTACATGCTCACAGAGAAACCTTGTTATTTATATCCCTGTATTCATGATAAATACTAGTATCCTGGTTTCTGAGTACCACATCTTAAATGTTCAGGCACCTGTGAAGTTTATTTTTTACCACAGAAACCGTGGTCATTTTAAAATCTGTGAAAAATTAGACTACTGTGACTTTTTGTTGGTTGAGCACTATTAAATGCCACCAATCGCGATACAGATATGGTGTCTCCACCTCGTTTCCAGCATCGGGAGAAGAGAGCGACACTAAATACTAAACATGTCCTCACCTCTGACTGGTGCCAGCATGTCACTGCCAATGCTTGAAGAAATGCAGCAGCGACTGGTTGGACAGGTTCATCATACTTCTTCACCGATAATGACTGGAGAAAAAGCATAAATGGGATGAATAGGGCATCCATTAACTGGCTGAGGCCACACCTGTACAGGTAGTCAGCAGCTATCAGAAACCGGGCTAAGGCTTGTACATGCCACAGTATCCTGTTTTCTTCAAGAGTTTTCACATTAGCAAAATCATGTTGCTCAAAATCGGGATAAGGACTTATCTTGGTGCACAACACAAAAACCCGATCAAAACAGGGATACTCAAGTCTATGTAAACACACTCAATTCAAGTGTGACAATAAATTAACAGGCAGAAAGAACCCTGAAACTGAAGCAGCTTAATACAATTCATACATTGTGCTTTTTTCAATGTACACCTGTGCTTTTAGTGCTGGAACATGTCAAAAAAAGTCTACAGTTTAAAGAAGGCCCTAGCTGTGTCCCAATACTTGTCCCTATAAGGCATGAATTTTCTCAACAATGTTTTTATTCATACATCCAAATCTGGTGTATGTATTTCAAGTAGCACTGTTGTGAGAAAGTGGTCTCCTCAAGTTGTATGTCCGGTGCATGCAAAGTACGTGTTTAGGGCAGCTGGAGGACATGTTATATTACAAAAGATTGTGTGACTTTGCCCGCATCCTTTGAGATGACGGCCCTGCACACCCACATGTGCTTCCACTTACGTCTTCTGATCAGACATCCTCTCAGGTTGAATGTGGGTGGAGCTATGCTCGACGTCCGTGATGTCACCAGACTTTATGAATAAAAAATAATGGGTCTGCTCCATTTGGCTGTGCCACTTCTTTTTATAGCAACAAGAGTGGGAAAAGCTTCTTAAATAGAGGGCATACGGCAGCTAAGACACCAAGTATGACGTTGAAACTAAATCAGAAGAAGCAATTAAATTAATCTTTTCACAGCTTTAGTGTGTGGCAGAATCCACACCCTGCCAGCACAATGTGTCTTGACGTTCATCCTGTGATAAAGGTGTATCTGTACCACATGGAAAAGCCAACCAGTCAATGAGGCACCGCTGTGTACCCCTTCACAGTCCTCAAACGATCAACCGAACAATTTAAATCACCTATGCGGTTTAGCCATGACGCTACAGGGCCTTTAGGTCGACTAATGATCTCACTATTGCCTCAGCAGTTACAGCATGTCCCAGAAATGTCTGCGTCATCAAGCGCAGTCATTGAGAACATTATGACTGCTGGGTGGCTCAGTGGTAAGAACTGTCACATCACTGCAAGAATGGCCTGGTTTGAGCTGTCACCGGGTGACTCTGTATGGATTTACAGTATATTTACACTATGCTCTCGAAGTCTAGCTGTCTTTGCTTTTTGTTTAAGGCCAAAGACAGACAGTTCAGATGAAACAGAAAACTTGACATTGTATCTAAGTTGGTCCAAAGTAAAGAAAAAGAAAGAAAATAAATGTAAAATGAGTTTAAACTTATTTAATGACAGCTGTTAAACATGTTGGTTAGAATGAGGATTACATAAACATGGGCACAGATTGTTATGTTAAGTGCACATTTCTCATGACATCATAGATCAGGGATGCTCCAATGCATCGATTGAACATCAGTAACAACCAACATCGGCCATGTTGGCCCTTCTGCACATAATATGGCATGCACTGATGTCACTAGCCGATGTGTATCTGTTGGATTCACATCAATTGAATACTGGAAAGCTAATGTAAACTAAACTTCGGTGTTGGTATCAGCCTGGATTTTAACAATCGGTGCATCTCTACCAAGAATGAATGTGCAGTGCTATAGCTCAAAGTTTGCATCCTGATGAGGAAATCTAGCCAAGCTGTTATTTGTTTCTAACAAGCATTGCTTTCGTGTGATAACCAACACTATATACAGTATATATGTGGAAAGAAGAAAATAAGTTTCCAAGGCTGGTTCAAACAAGGCTCTAGATTAAGAAATGACTTCACTCTTACCATCTGCTGTGCTGCATCCCCACATACCATGTGTTTAAATCCAACCGAGTGTGATAGTAGCTCCTTAATTTCCTGTCTCCTGTCAGCGCTCTCTCGCTCTCTGAAATATCTGTTTCATTTCTCCTGCCTTCTCCTGCTGACAGATGAAGGATACATGTTACTTTAGCAAGATGCAGCAGATTTAATGAGACAGAACTTGTGGGGTTAACAGTTCCCCAACATCATTTGGCTCGTGTGTTTTTTTGCAGAAAAGAGCAAAGAAATAAAAAGGTGTTCTAAAATAAGCCGATATTAGTCACAAGTGTGAAATCATAACATAGCAGCATGAGATCCCTCACAGTCTGACTCTCTGCTGAGGAGACATGACCCACCATCAACACGGAGGGTTCATCTCTGCAGCATTACCATCGTGTTTTTAAAGTGTTTTAAGTTTCTTATGATCATTGAGGTTTCACAGGATTTTTCTCCTTGTCAGGATCAGACTCCAGGAGGAAAATGCTAAAAAAGTTTTAACATCCATTGGGCACAAATTAGCTAAATTTAGAAATACTGAATATTTCAAACAAGCTTTTAACGTCAGGATTTGGAGCTTGAATGTTCTTTCTGCCCTCTGTGTTTTTCGGAGCAGGTCTGTATAATGGAGGTGGCCTGTTTAAAGGATAACCACTGAAGTAGGTGAAATGTGACCTGGATACTTGGAACGCCATGGAAAAGCTCCTCAGGCAGGGTCGGAAATTTTTAAGCAACAAACTAAAAATGATGTTTGATATTTAAAGTTTAAGGAAATCAAACTGGAAGCGCACAAATAAGATATTTAAGGATGATGTTTTACATTTAAATATGACCTGTGGTCCCTCCATATTGTCAGGGTCCATTGTCCCTTCGTCTTCCTAATCAATGAAATGGAAAGAGTTTGTCAGATGTCACACATTTCTTTAACCAACCAAAGGACTTCTTTAAACTTGGGATGCCCACTACATATTACTGCAAGAACAGCTAGTATTCATAGAGTCAACCCAAAACCAAACAAGACATTGGGGATCTAGACAAATTTCCCCATATGGTCTTGTATGGTATGGTATATAATATCAAATATCATGGCCAGTTGTATGCTATCGTATTGCATCACATCATATGATATTGTGCCCTTTTGTATCGTATTAATCATAACAATAATAATAACACGCTATTTGTATAAAAGCGTATCCCATAACACGCGGTACATAATGATTAGGAAGTGAAAAATAAAACATAACATCAGAACCAAATGTGTAGGAGAAGCCAAAAAAACCACAGAGGGGCTTGTCGAGTCCAACTCCTAACTAATCAGACCATACAGAAAGTTATGGATTATCCCTATCTCCTAACAAAACTAACTAAATCATACTAGAGAAGAACCATATTCAGAACCACTTAAACCCATTGATCCCAAGCTTTTTCCTTGAGCTTAAAATTAATTTTGATTGAGTTCATTATAACCTGAAGTACAGTGGCTAACTCAGTTGCCTAATATTTTTGGAGTGAGGAAAGATGTATTTTTTTTACACAGTTTTATCTACAGACCTTACAATAAACTACAGAGGAAGCATTATCATGATTCAAGTAATATGTGCAAATCTAATTTGGACAACTTTAGAGCAGACAGAGCCTTATGCCCCCCCCCTTAGATCTGTGGCGCCACTCCTAGGGGGGCTCAGACCAATGAATGCATGATATCATAACACAGAATCTGCTTTCCTACCCTGAGCACAAAACAGGAGGAAAATGGCCACGGTGTGAATATGGCGAATAAACAAGGGCCTTGACTTGAACGAGCTTTGATAGTTGCCGGCTGCTGCTTTGCTCAGAGGTGTGGACGGTTTTGCAGCAACGTGCGAGACAAGAGCTGTTTTCTCCAACACCCATATATCATTGTAAAAAAACACCCAGGGAGGAGAGGGCATCCATATTCATCATCAGCAGAAAGGAGTGGGGGATATATGGGCTTCTTCTTTTGTACTGGGAGGGAATGCCCCTCGCTTCTGTGTGTCCCCGTGTGTGTGTGTGTGTGTGTGTGTGTGTGTGTGTGTGTGTGTGTGTGCGTGCGTGCGTGCGTGTGTGTGTGTGTGTGTGTGTGTGTGTGTGTGTGTGTGTGTGTGTGTTGGCTGTGACGTTGATGCTAGGTCAGACTCGTTTAGCCTCACCGAGATGAGGAGTGAAGGTGAGGCTGACAGAGCGGGGATGGGTGTATGTGTGTGTGTGTGTGTGTGTGTGTGTGTGTGTGTGTGTGTGTGTGTGTGTGTGTGTTATATGGGCTCAGGATGGAGATGCTGTCACATCCCCACCCCCACTCACTCACACACACTCACACACACATGCACACACACTTTTTCCTCCCAAGCTATAAATAGAATGAGAGAGAGCAGCTGGAATGGCAAGTGAGACACACACACACACACACACACACACACACTACATTGATTCCCATTGCTTCCCCCCTCCCCCCCTCCTAATTCTATCTCTATCTCTCTCCTTTCCCCCATCTCTTCACTTATTGAATCTACTCCTGCCCATTTCCTTTACAATGCTTCCTGCTGCATCTACTTTTTTCTTATCTTTGATGCTCTGTGAATATCCGATACAGATAAGCGTATTTTTTTTGCAAGAGAAACATAAAAACTATTTAAATAATTGGAAAAAATGATGACTGTTCCTTCGGCGCTAACCCCCCTATCCCTTCCCTCACCTTTAAAATAGCATAACAATTGTGCGTTCGTCTCACATTTTGCTGCCTTGCATTATCATTTCTCCTGACCCCATCCCCATCGCCATCCTTTTATTCAAATGAGAGAAACCTGTCTTAGTTGCCCCTTTTCCTTTGGATACCCTTCAGAGCAGTCCTTGTGGACAGCATACCCATTCACAGCTATAAATAACTCACTCTCCCTCCTCCCCAACTCCACCACCACCGACACCAACACACCCCCCCATCCTCTCGCTCATCCTCTAGCAGGGCCATTTGCTTCTGGGTTTGCAGTCTGGGGTTCTCCCCTCCTTTCGCTCGCTCATTCTCTCTTTCTCTCTCTCTCTTCCCCCGCTGTCTCTGTGGGCCTCGCTCCGCCTCACCAGCTCCAGTTTATAACCCGACAAGCAGGAATGTCTACTCCGCCGATCCCCTCCTCTGTTATAAACCTCACATTCATGAAATACCACTCAGTTTCCAGACAGTGGCTGACTACACAGCAGGTCAACCTATCTATTATCACGCCTGTGTAATCTGTATGTACAGCACCATGGCTGCTAGTTGTGCAAAGTGTGATAAGAGAACAAGCTGCCCCTTTTTTTTCCACCTGTAAAATACTTCTGACTGTCAAAAAACATGCCAGGATAATAAAAGTGTCACATGTCCAACATCCCAAACGCAAGTACAAAGAATCAAGGGCAACATCCCGCTGCCCTTGAACGGATTGATGGATTTTATTATTTATCATCCGATATTTCAATGAACCAATCTTTTATCTCGTCTCCATCACTCTGCCCTCACTGTAAAAAATCTCACCCCTACTTCCCAGAATTAAAAGTTGTTACAGCTATGATAAAGCTGGTGACTAAAAGACATATCAAACAGCAGATTTCCCGGTGTGAGGTCCGTATGGAGCTCATAACTCACTTTTATGATGCACACCATTGAGTACAGAAACCTTAATGCATCTGATTCTGGGTCATTTTTTTTAAGGTAACTGGCCCATTTTTTTTTTTTTAAATAATGAATGTTATATGGAAGATTTGGTTTGTTGAACGTGAACAGCATTTACAAGGTTGATTTTTATCTTGCTTTGGAGTTTGGCCAATGAAACTAACAAAATATTTCTGAATTGTTTTCTTCATAGGACAGAAAAAGATTGTTCATACCATTAAAGGTCAAAGCATTATTATTAAAGAAAAAGGCAACATATTAGAGCCAATGTTGGAAATATTACACTAGAAAATCGTGAAGTGTGCGTCTGCTTGGGCACAGATATCAGTCTTCTGTGGTGCTGGCTGTTGTGTTTTGTCTGCCTCTAACTGGATTTAGAGGCAGAACATCAGGCTAAGAAGGATTTTACACTTTTGTGTCTTGATCTCATGAGGGTTGCGAGCTAAGTCTTCAAAAGCCTGCATTCAGTGGTTGTCGCTCATGTCTGCACAGTAACAGATGCAACACAATGTTGGTTTACAACAAGCCACATCACTGATTTCAGTGGTTTATGCTAAAATCAAGCAGCATTGAAGTAGGAGTGAAGCAAAGCAAATCATATTGTGACTGTTGAGATTATGACTCTGGAACCAGCACAGTTACCATTTGTTTAATTGTATCCCTGCTTTGTTTTGGGAGCAGATGTATGTTGTAGTTAGATATAGAAGTAACCATGGCCCCCTGAAAGTTTGCAGACTACTTTTTGAAGGGTTTTTTCCCCAAAAAAACAACCGAAAAATTCTCACTATCAAGTAAAATGTAAGAACATGAACGTGATGATACATATCTGCTTATGGTTTTTGTAGTTTTTAAGCCAAAAATTGAAAGAATTGGGAGAAAATGAGGGTGAAGCAGAAGAGGACCAAGGGGTTAGCAAACACTAGTTTAGCCTACCTGCTAACGTTAGCTTGTTAAGTAACTGTTGTTTCAACTGTCCAGCAAAAAAAACAGGATGAATCAAAATGTGGGCTACTTAACACAGAAAGTGAACTGCAGACTCCTCAAGAGGGTCTTCTAGTAGCCGACAACTGAATGCTAGACAAAACATTTATCAGTTTACAGTGGTTAAGATTTTATTTCTCAAGATAGACTCTCCCTAAAGCATTGTCTGTTTTTTTATTTCACATTATATCATGTTTTACTGACGAAGACGTGAAATAGTCATTTAGACCATAATCTCTTCAGGAAAATGTTAACTGAGGTCTTTTTGCACCCTGCACAGTCGCCCCCTGCTGGTCATAAGAAATAAAGCATGTTTAAGGTGGATAATATATTTCTCTTTTTTTAAAAGTTCAGACTAAAACACTTTAACATGACTAACAGTACAATGACCATACAATGAAATCTCAAAAGGGGGTCTGATGGCCTAGGTTACGGTTATGTGCGGAGGCTGGTCCTCCAAGTGGCCCATTCCCCACTCCCTCTCCTGTTTTACTGTGTTTAACTCAATGTTTAAAGGAGTTTGTTTAAGACATATGTTATAGCAAGTCCACAAACTTGCAACATATGGACGCAAGATACACATCTGGTCTTCCTCTGCCTCAGAACAAAATCTACATTATGGTGATTGCTCAGTTTTAAACATGTTGTTTTTAAGTTGCTGTTATTTTGATGAAAATAACAACCAAAAAATGTTTCCAAAATATTATATCACATTCACCTCACAAAGCAGACTGTATGGAAAGAAGTGACAATAGATATAACGTCTACTTTTGTCTTCTTTCATACTATGACTTCATTACATGCTGCATATTGTTAATATCCAATTGTGAGTTTTCCTGGGATCAACATTTTGCATTATAACAAACTCAAAGTAACGATTACACATTAATGGCCCAGCTGAAAAAACACATTTTTTGGGTAAATGTATAATAGATTAAGTGACTTATCCATCATAAGAGCTTTTACATCTATCAGACAGACTAGAAGATACCTGTTATTTATGAAAAGACAAATATAATTAACACACCAACACACCTGAGCCCTCTCACTACAAAGATATCTTTTGTGTCCTTCTTTCCAGATACCCCGTCCTGGTCATGGCTGCCACAGTTTTGCAACCTTCGAGACCTCCGTCGCCGGGCCCAGCTCAGACAGCTGGAAGACTCCAGCGGCAACATGGTCCACATCAAGCAGAAGCTCTACCACAACGGCCACCCCAGTCCCCGCCACCTCTGACTCTAAAACAACAAAAATTACAACAACAAAAAACAAGACTTCCCTTCCCTAAGACTCCTCTTATCTTCTCCAAAACCCCTGAATCCCTCTTTCCAAACTGCCCCATGGCCAAATGTTGCCTCAGAGACCCTGGAAAACTGCCCTCCAACTGTTCATGACATGGCCCCCTAAAACCCTGACGACAGGACTTTCTTATGACTAAACCAGGCCCCTGTCAGCACTAAAAAAAAATCATCCCAAAATGGAGCAAGATGATTATTTGTTTCCACTGAAATCTTGTCTTATGTCCACGTCCACTGTTTGGGGAGGAGGGAGAAAAAAAAAACATTTTTAAGGGTGTTTTTTCTGTATAGAGACATTTTCTGTGTTCATTGTTAAACTTGGCATGCTCTTTTAGAACAGGGTAAGATGTGGGCAGCGTATGGAACGGGGGCGGCAAGACGGGTGTCAGGTTTTTTTTTTTTCTCTATCGGGTGGGAGTGGGACTTTGTTGGGGTGGGGAGGGGTGAATGAGACTGCCGGGTGGGTGGGTTTTTGTGATGGTTAGATTGCTGCTTCTGTAAATAGTTATACATAAGGGAAAGTGGGATTTAACAGTCTTTAAAGAGGGGGTGCGTGGGGGGATTTTTGTGTGAGTCTTTATCAATAGAAACCTAATGATGGACCGTGTGCGTAAAGATTAGAGGAATGAACCGGAGAGATGAGTTTGTTTGAAAACTGGATGTGAAACAATGTGATTTCTGCTAAAACACAGATTCAATTAGCTTTGTTACTTAGTGAATTAACTGAATGTATTAATTTTTCCTGTAAATATGTGAGGGGGAGGGGAGTGTGTGGGGTTCTGGTCGGGGTTCTCTCTGCTATAATGTCACTCTTAAGTGGACACTGGAGGAGAAATAAATGCCAGCCAAGATGAGTCAGTTCAATACACACACACACACACACGCACACACAAACACCTCCACCTTCCTCACACTGTGCTCTACAGCACAGTTCAATTTTCTTTATCCAATTCCCACTCACTTATCAGAAGCAACCAGCCTATCAGCAGAGGGAACCCTCGCCCAGCCCTCCCCTCGTCCTCTCTGTCCAGACATTGCTGTTGTGAGGATGAAATGTCTGTTTTATTAAAAGTGCCATTGAAGCACAACAGTGACCTCTGATGTTTGATTGTGTCATTCCAATCATATGAGCGGAGATGAGAACACGTTCTCATGGTGAGAGGTTATTCCAGAGCAGCAACAACAGACAGATTATTCAGAGAGGTCCCGCTGATAGCTTCAGTTCCGTTTATTATAATTCAAATAGAAATTTCATGAGCTCTGACTAACAACCCTTCTGAGATGACTAACAATGCCAATGACATCCTGACGCCACCGAGAAAAGCCCTCCAATGTTATTTACTGGCACAGCATGACTTGTTCCAGCGACAGTGAGGGCATTTAAAACTGTGTTTCACCTTGGTTGGGTATTTTTAAGCAAATAAAAACTTATATCGGGCCCAAATATTACCTACCCTAGGTTTTGATTCGATTTGAATTTCTTTATTCTGAACATGAAACAAATGACAAAGGGGAATGTTTTCCCCCCACAATGTTAAATATGCTTTGATATGCATGATTTTCAAGCATAAAAGCAGCTGTTTGTTTGGGGCTTTTTATGCCTTTATTAGAGAGAAAGGACAGTGGATAGTCAGAAATCAGGGAGCGAGAGAGAGTGGGGAATGTCTAGCGGAAAGGAGCCACAGGTCAGACTCGAACCCGGTTTGTAGGACTATAGCCTCCATACATCGTGCACTAACCACTAGGCTACCGGCGCCCCACTTTTCAAGCATAATAATTTGACATAATTTATTATTATATTTAAAGTTCTTCCAGCAGAAGTCTGAACACCAATTAAGTTAAAATATAAATGATGAAAAGGAAACATTCATCACAATTAGCAGCTGGATCCAGTGATATTAAATTGATTACCATAAACGGAAAATATTTTCTGTGTTGTTGAGTAATTAGTTGTTTGCCAATATAAACAGCAACAAAATAGATTTTTCTTCTTGATTCTGCACGTGCATTAAAAAGGTTTGTATAACACTTGAACAGCCAGCAGCAGTAAATCAAACATGTCTGAAACACCAGATGGAAACTGTGATTTCCTGGGTTACTGTGAATCTAGTATCATATTCAAGCCTCCAAATGATCCAAAAAGAATACATTTGACTAAGGGTCTGGCAGCACCCACAGTCCTTCTACGGAAGGTGAAAAGAAAGAAACATTTGTCAAGGACAGTCCTCAGCTGCACGAGCGCTGCTGCTAACAAGAGCCAGGGAGAGATGTCCTCAGTGAACATTTTGTAGACAGGCAGTTGAACTCTTGCCAGAACTGGTCAGCTAACATGCATGAAAATTCCTTTTAGAGGGCAGATTTCTGAAAATGTCAGACGGACACAGACTCTTAAAATGGTATGGATGCCCGTAGGAGAGAAAGCAGGAAGAAAGAGTCGGGTAGTCGTAGTTGTCCACACATATTTTTTACTCAGACTTCAGCAAATCTACAGCCCATAAACAAACAATCACCCAAACAATTACAGGTATTACATTACAAGCAGATTGACAGAAAAGTAGACAAACCCAAGGAGATTTTTTTTTAGATTCAAAGCTCAAGTGTTTTAGAATAACAAAAGCCCTTCATTTACAATAGCATTTCATCAAATCATAGACGTGTATGAAGAATGGACAGCACAACATCTCGCCTAAAGTGTAGCCAAAAATCATCTAGAGCTCCCCCTACTGACTGGCTGCAGTATAGGTCATAAACCCCAGTCCTCCTTGTTAGCAGATGGGACATGGGTTTAAACTAGAAAATCTAAATTCATGTCAAATGAATTTTTCTCAAACCCATTCTGTAGTGGTAGCAAGAAATAATGCTGATGTGTGTTCAAGTCCTCTCTGAAGTAGTTATTTGATGCCATAAAAAGGTATAAAATGCCATGATTGACAGCTACTAAGGCACTGTGTGCATCGGAGAAGAGGCGTGATTAAACATAAACACTAACACAGAAGTCATTGAACTTCCATAGCGGTAATCGTGTCTGGGTTTTTCCGATTTCAGGAGCGACACGACGTCATTACAATCGTTACAATAGCTCTTCCGTCCGATACCTACTATGCAGACTGACTCAAAATGCGCAACATGAGGATTTTGGCTTCACCTTTGTACAGCGGGAGAAGGTTGAGGCACGTTGTCCATCTTTATATGTATTCTATGCATCAAATATTTAAAGAGATCATTTCTTTGGACTAGGCTTGTCTTGTGGTTTTTTGCCGTCGTCTTCACTCGGTTTGTTCGGCTTCTCAGTTGGACTCGATTCATCGACCTTCGATTCAGCGATGGGAACAGCTGCTGGGTTGGTCTCGCTGGGGACTTCGGTGACTACGGTCTCAACTTCTTCTGCAGACTTTGTGGTTTCGGATTCAGCTTCCTTGGCGGCAGCCTCAGTAGTTTCGGGCAGTTTCCCATCTTCTGTAGGCAAAGTATCTGCTTCTTTGGGAGCCTCTGTTGCAGTGACCTCTGCATCTTTTGGAACTTCGGCTTCCTTGGAAATTTCAGCAGGGGTGACCTCTTCTTCCTTTGACACCTCTGCTGCCATGACCTCGGCATCTTTCTTAACTTCGGCTGAAATGATTTCTTCTGCTTCTTTAGGAACTTCTGCAGGGATGACTTCTGCTTCTTTGGAGACTTCTGCTTCCTTGACAGCCGTCTCTGTAGTCACACTCTGACCCTCTTCTGTACCCTCAATGGCAGCTGTAAGAGGCTCCACTTTGGCCTCACTTTCTACAGCAGATTCTGTTGTGATAACCTCAGCTTCCTTGGTAGCAGTCTCAGTTACTGCAGTTTCAACCTCTTTAACAACCTCTGTAGCAATAATCTCTGACTCCATGACCGCTTCTGTCACTACTGCTTCAACCTCTTTAGCAACTTCTGATGTTTCAGACACAGCCTCCGCCACAACCTCACTTGCTTCCTTTGCAGCTTCAACCTCCTTGATGACTGCTGCCTCAATCTCTTCAGTAACAGTTGCTACTGTGTCAGCCACCTTGGCTACATCGGCTGCAATAACTTCAGCCTCCTTTACTATGCTTGCTATGGACTCGGTTGCTTGAGCTACATTGCTGGCAATTTCCTCTACAACCTTTGCTGCATCAGCGCCGGTTTCCACGGCAGACACAGGAGCTTCAGCTTCTACACCTTCAACCGACTTGGCTGCGGTCTCCTCGGGTAGAGCAGCTACTGTAGCTTCTGCCTCCTGAGCAACAGCTGAGACAGTCGTTTCCAGGTGTGCTTCAACATCCTTTTCCTCCCTGGCTACCACTGCAGCATCGGCCTCTTGTACAGCTCCATCAGAAGTTGGTTCTTCTTTACACACAGCAGCAGTTTCTTGGACAGTCGAAGCTTGTAAACCTTCAGCCTCTTTAACCTCAGTGACCACCTCTGCCACCTCAGGAACAACAGCGTCAAGAACAACAGCGTCAAGAACAACAGCGTCTGAAGCTACAGCTGTGCTTTGAACCTCCTCAGTGAGGTCTTTAATGGCCTCAACCTCCTGCACCAATGGGACAGCAGAAGCCGTCTCAGCAATGGTTTCCGCAACTGTTCCTACAACTTCACTTTCTTTAACCAAAGTGGCAGCCTCTTTGAGGATAACCTCTGCCTCCATTTCTGGAGGTACAGCGGCTGCTTCTGCCTGGGCGGCGCTGCTCACAGCCTCTATGATTGGAAGAACCTCTTGTATAGTTGGAGCTGCGTCTTCGGTGTGTGCAGGAGAAGCAGCCTCCTGGGCTGAAACTCCTGCAGCCATTTCCTTAGGGACAAGGATGCCGCCGACCTTGCCGACCCCTGCGCCTGCTTCCATCAGCAACCAGTCCATTTTCTGTGCATGCTGGATGATTGCATCGTCAACTCTTGCGTCAATCATTGCTTCGGTCAAAACTCCGTCTTCAGAGGAGTATGCAGCAGCCTTTCAGAGAAACAAATCGAATAAAGGTTTGGTTTAAGATTTGATTAAGAGTGGTGGAATCATATTTTATGCCAATGCACTTTTCTACTCACCTGCCAGGCCACACCGAGTTTAGAGATTTCACGGCCGGACATGCCTTCTGCTCGCTTGGCAATGTCTGAGCACTTCTGGCCATAGTCGAACTGAGCCAGCTTTAATCTCCTGTTGAGTTCAAACACAAGAAGTTTGAATATTAAACAAGCCTCGAGCTCAAACTCTTCTCAATGATCATCCATTCATGTTCTGGTTTCAACTGACCCATGCAATCTGTAACGGCTTCTTGTGGACTTAAACACCATTTCAAGTAAAGACCCATAAGCCACTTTGGTTTCAGGACGGAACACATTATATACATCATTATGCAACTTGAGTTAGCAAGGCTACCTCAAGGGAGCACTGCACTCCTATGTGGTAGTAAATCACCTTCGCAGCAACTCAAGCACTGAATTACAGTCAATGTACTCACTGTCTTCCCGTAGTGGCAGGACCCAGCACAAATTTGTCGAAATACAGGCGCACCAGCCTCTCCCTCTCCTCGAGACCCGGTAACGCAAAGTTCACAATCTCATCAATGCGGTCATTAATGGCCCAGTCGAACTGTTCTGGCTGGTTACTAGCAAGCACCAGCATGAACCTGAGGGGAGGGAGGGAGAGAGAGAGAGAGAGAGAGAGAAAGAGAGAGAGAGACTACTTAGAACTGTGGTGGTCAGTGACCTTTTCAGTCATGGCGAGGACCTTTCCATGCCCAGCCATGCACAGTGAATTATTTAAGTCACCAACTTGTTGCTCTGCTCCCCAGTGCGGTACAGGAATGCGTTGAGGGTGGCTCGGAGGTCCTCGCTGATTTTCTCCTGCGATGCAAAAAAACATGACTCATGAATACACGATTAAAGCACAGGGCGTCATCACCATGCATATGGCACTGCAGCTGAACTCACAGTGGATCGCTTACGCAGGAAGGCGTCAGCTTCATCCACGAACAGCAAGACGCTGCAGAGAACATCAAAAGAGAATGAGCCGCTGTTTTTATTTAAGGCCTTTAAAGTAATTACTCAGTAGAATTAGAGAAGCTCTTGATGCAGCACAACATATAATCTCCTCCGAGTCAATATAGAACCGCTGATTACACATTATGGTATATAATCATATGATGTTAATGGATCACATTAAAGCGCCCTACCCTCTGCCGCTGGTGCTGGCCCAGTCAAACACCTTGTGCATGGCAGTGACTCCATCGCGCCCCATGGGTGCCACGTCTCCTCCTGTCATGATGGCAAAGTCCATCCCTGAGTGGAGAGCCAGTTTCTGAGAGGTAATGGGAAAAATGATTTTTTAATAAGAACCAGTGAGGAAAACAAAGAAATACACAACCATGGTAAAACGTATTAACAAAAAAGCTACCAGACTACATGCTAATGAATGAAATAAATGAACCAGATCATTGGTATGTTATTCACTGTGGGCAGCCAATCACAGCCAACACCTGATTTATTCTTCTTTTATTCAAAACAAAGCAGAATAAGTGATGCATAAAACCACCAGGGCAGATATTTTTTGCCTGAAGAGTCAATCTAGTTTCTTGACTGTTAAAGCATCTTCATGAAAACTTTTGTTTTTCTAATTTCTAATAAAAAAAAGTCCAAAAGGGGTTTGACTCAGTCTTACCTTGGCAAAGAGAGTTTTTCCAGTGCCAGGGGGCCCGTACATCAGGATGTTTCTGTACAAGCCTTTGTTCTGCCTCGTGTTGCGAGTGGCGATGGCAATGTCTCGAACACGTTCCTCTAAACTCGCCTGTGAGATCCATGGCACAGTGACAAGACTAAGCACTTCTCACAAAGACATTTCATGAATGTTGAATTCAAAAGACATTAATACATAAAAAAAAAAAAACGACAAGCCCGTTAATGACTCACGCTGAGCACAACGCCGTCCAAGGCATCCTGTGGTCTGCTCCTCAGACGCTTGGTTGTCTAAGAATGATGAAAACAGAGAGAATGACACAGTGAGCACATAATCATTGAGGAATGGAAAGGCAGAGAAACTTTGGCTGAAAGCTAAGTGCAAATGTTTTTGTTGTATATAGTCATAATATTCAGAAAATGTTCATCATTTTTACACTTCATCAGCGACTCTCCCGCTCTGCAGCTAACAGATTCAAGTCCCTGCAAACATTACAGACTCGGGGATTCAACCCTTTTAAAATAACTACATTCATCATCAGCTTTGTTATGTTGGTGTCTGGTGATAGAATGAATGTACTCATTATTTTTACACACTTATACATCACATCCAAGTACCGTACTTATACATCAATACACAATTAAACTAATTTCTTGCCAGAAAATATTTGATGCTCTGATTTGATGCTCTACCAGCTGTTATAGGATGATGCCCAAAAACCTCAATCAAAGCAAGGCTCCAGACACACCACTGTTTTTTGTGCACAGTCGCTATGACAACGTATAATGAAATCTCTGTTTAGAATACTTTTATTCACCCTGCATGACACAAGTTGGACTTTATCAGCAGACGAACACAAACTAGTAAAAACACAAAAAATTGTCATAAAGTCCGACCTTGATTGGGTGCTTGATGGCCTCTGCGACAGTTAACCTGGAGGTCTCTCGGACCAGAGACGGTTTACCCAGACGAGCCTCGATGAAGCGCCCGGCCACCGATGTGGCGTTCCTAGCTGAGTAAACGCCGACTGCCAACAGTGTGAAACCAGCAACCTGCGGGCGGCAAAAGTGCATACACACACCTCTTCAAATATACTGTCGAGCATTACAAAATATGAAAACTACTTTTTCCCATAATCCTCTGTGTTCCTCCTGTGGTTAAAGTGTTAAAAGTCTGACAGGTCTGACATGGATTTACCGTGGCTGTGAGTTTGTCCCAGTCGGAGACAAAGGCCCTGAATCCCTCCCCAAACACCGCCCCGGCCGTCCTGCCAGGAAGGAAAAAAAACAAAACACAATTATCACACCGACCGCCTCCACTGTGGCACACACACTTGACTTCAGCCCTCTGAGAAACAGCTGAGAGAGATACCAGGAGATAACATGCCAGTTACTGTCAGGATTAAGGAGAGAGGGGTGTCATTTTTGCCCTCACTTTATAGATTCAAGGACAGTTTGTCTGTGTTCAGCAGCTTTCAGGCGGATCTGTTCCCTGATCAGGTCTGCGTTCTCTCGCTCCACCTGGGCCCGGGCTTTGGCCTCGGCTTCAATGCGAAGCAGGTCGTTCTTGTGTCTCAGGTCCATCTCGTGTTCGATGGTAGCTGAGAGGAAAAGGAGCAGAAATTCATTGCTACCTACTTACATCCCCTGCTCAGATTTACATAAATGAAGTTTAACAAAGTATTACACTGTGAAAAATTCTAGATGTAACTTATTTAAAAGGACAGATCACTCAATAGCTCCTTTAATAAATCATTCAATGATTTTATGCTGAAGGGGCCGTTATACTTATGATGCTGTTTTAACAATTCCTTCTTTTATGCAGCATGAATAAATCGTTGTTTCTTGACATTGTGAGTTGATGAATAATGTGTAAATGCAAGTCTTCATTCTGTTTTCTTCTTCTACCTTTTCTCATGCCCTCTTGCTTCATAACCGACTCCTCTTGTTTGCGAAGGTTCTCGTCATTGACGAATTGCTGTTGATAGAAAATAAGGTAACATGAACGCTCCGCTATGATGGTTTTCAGGTAATGATTTCAAGTGTCCATTTCAAAGGTTTACCTGTTGCCTGAGCTGATCATCATACCTCTGTCTGGCAAGTTTGTCTTGATACTGTGCCCTCTGGAGGGGATAGAGAAAACGATTCATTACGTTCACATGTTAAATTTAACTTCTCATCAGAAACATTTGTATTTCACTGTCAGAGGAGCGTGTTGTGTTCAGTGTCATTTCTTTACCGCCTGGTTTTGCTTGGTCTCCTCTACGAGGGTTTTCCGTCTCTCCTCCCCCTGGAGTTGGATCTGCTCGCCCTTCAGCTGCTCCAAAGCCGCCTCATATTCCTGTGAGAGAGTTTCAATTGGGATGTGTTTACTGACATCAGGATCAAGTAGTAAACAATTCAGAGTATCAGAGGATGGAAGAATTACACCAAAGGAAGACCTAAGGCAGTGGAACTACATTTTGAGGTAGCATGCAGGAAGTAAGACTACATTTCATATTAATTCAAGCTGTTGAATTACTTTTTTTTGTTTCATTTTGTGCACTTAACCACTTTTGTTTTTAGCAAAATGTGAAAAATATAGGTGTCAATTTGTCAACTTATTTTTGCCAATATAGACAAATGTAAGGAGATGCTGTGGCAGGCTAATAAGTATCGTAAATATCTTAATAGTATGTAAGTGAATATGGATTAATCGTGCTCTTTTGATGTTTTTTGTATGTTTTTCGTTGGTATGATCTGTTAAAAAGTGAAAATGTTTTCAATAAGCTCTATGGAGTGGCCTTGTTTACCTTGCATATGACTTTTTTATTATAAATATATTTTTATCATTGTATATCCTGTGCATATTGAATTACACTGAAATAGTTTAACTTTGTTCCAATATAATTAACTCTTTCACAATGAGCTTTCAAAGTGAATTTCTGACACTAATCAAAAGGTTAGATAACTGACTGTATATTAGAGTTCTTGTTATACGGTCTATGGGCTGCTATGCAATTAATCCCCCTCCTCCAGCACCTACTTTCACTTTACTCTGATGCTCCAGCTGTACAGTCTGCTCCTGCATACGAGCCAGCCCCAGAGCGTCCTTTGCATGTCCTGTGGTTATAATTAAGAAACAACTGCTTCATTCATTCAGCAATTTAAATTTAACAACCTGGACAATTATAGTATGACTTTTGATCATAATACACTTTAGATAGCCACCATCACAAAATGATGCAAAACTAAGCCTGCTTGTCAGTGTATTTGTAGAACAGCAGAAATATGAAGGGTGTATTTAAAAACAAACATGTACTGTGCTTGGCACGCACTTGGGTAAAAAAATATGCCAATAAAAGAGAACAGGATGAAGCATGTCAACATGCACATACTGACATGAAGGGAGTGATGTGTGAGACAGGTGAAAGGCTGATCTTGCAAGAACACTTTGTTCCCTCGATGCTCGGACACGCCCACCAAACCTCTACATGTGCAGCGTGGAGGTCAAACAGGCTAGCAGGCATGTTGTAAGCAGCATGTAGGCTACTGCAATCAATAGGAGCTCGATATGCTCGGTTCCCCCGAGTTTGACAAAAGGACATCAGTTTGATAGAAGGACATCTGTCAAGCCAAATCCCCCTTAAAAACTTAATAATTGTGGTGACATGTATACATGTAGTTATGGCAGAACAGAATGGGTGAAACTTGTTGCACGGTTTTTACCGGTTCTTTGTGGAGGTACAAAGTTGAAATGTTATCAACACTTTGCTTCTCAGTCTGACAGTGTATGCCGAATTAAATAATGACACTCGACAGTTCAGCAGTGCTCATAAAAAGTGGCTTTTCAAAGTGTGTACACTGGTCAGTACGCGTTTCTTTCAGATGTGTTTTTCTGTATGAAGTTCTGCTTGAGGGACTCTCATTCAAAAAGAACAGAAAGTCCCAACACAGGAATGTGTTCTCCATTCCAGTTAGCTTACTGATGAATGAAGTGTTGGTGTTAAATTGGAAACGATATGAAGAAATTGAAATGGTGCTTTAGTTAAATACTGGTTTAAATAAATTATCACTATTACGCACGTGATTTGTCGAGCTCCCTTGCAGCTTTTGCAGCTCTCTCCAGCCCAGTCGGGTCAAAGTTGCTCCACTTGTCTACGGGTTTGTTTCCCCCGGATCCTCCAGGGGCTCCCCCGCCGCCTTCCCCTGAAGCAGCCGCCGTCTGCTCATCCAAAGGCGGCTGCGACCCGGAGCTCTTCCCCCAACCAAAGAGCCACGACATGCTGCTTCAATGGAGTCCGAGCGACAGGCTGCACTTTGAATCAGTCAGTAGTACCCTAACCCCCCGGTGATACTCGTACCCATGCTCTTGTTGAACGACAATCAAGTACAACAAAAGATGCAAGGTAATATCCGGTCCAAACTTTCAAAATAAAACAAACATAACATATCAACATAGACTACCACATTAATTTATACAACATTGAACGGAAGAAGGGAGAATGGGTTTATAACAATACCTTTATTTGTTTTAATTGATTAAATTGCACTTGTTTTTATGGTGTTGTGATGTGGTCTAACGTGAAATAACAAAAGACAACTCAGGTTTTAGTTTTCTGCCAGGAGATGTCAGCTTCATTCTTTTATTTGGAAAAAGAGGGGGGCTATATGAATTAATATAATATACTCATAAACCCTGCACGTTTGAAACTGCATGTATATCATATACATAAGCATCACATCAACACCCATTTCATGCATAAAGAGTCATCCACCACATTGCTCATTAAACTTGACTATTCGTTCACAATTTGCAGGAACATGTGACATGTTTGTTTTGACTATCTGTGTCTATGTTCAGCTCTGTTGTCCTTGTATTTAGCTGTACGCCTCTTTCTGTCTTCCTGTAAAGTGTTAATGGGATGTGCATGTAAATTGAGAGCAACTTGAAACTTGATGCCAGTTCCTTGTATATGTACACATACAACGGCATTTCAAAAACCCTGTAAGCTTAAGGCTGCTTCTGGTATCCTTTACGTTCAAGCTTTCTCCCCATGTTAACATTTATTACTGTGATATGCAAGGAGTACGCAGTTTATTTCTGTATGTCAGATATACACATTTTACAATATTAAAATAGATTACATGAAAACATGGATCTAATTGGAGAACAAGGGTGTAATATATTCTCATAGATTGAGTCAAATGTTTTGGTGCCCTGTTAAGTACTAATCTCACAAATGAGGTGCAAAGTTTATCTCAGATCTTGAGAGAGAGAGAGAGAGAGAGAGAGAGAGAGAGAGATGGAGGTGAATGTTCAATTTTATTTGCTCTGTGCCCTGAGATCATTGAATAAATTTAAATTGACATGAGCATATACAATGCTCCCATGACCTTGAAATTCATTACCATCAGAATAGTTCATTGTGTACATCTCTGTCCCGGTGATGTGATGCATATTAAATGAGCACAGACTGGGAGCCATTGCATCAAAATAAATCATATATAAAACAGACTATAACCACACAGAGTCACTTCCTTCATTTAATGTCCTTTATCATGGCAGCATACATCAAAGTGTCTATCGCAGTGATAATAATAATAATTAAGACTAAAACTTAATTTTTTCAGATTATGCTATAATACTATTGAAGCAGGAAATCAGGAACATTATTTTTTTTTAAATAAAATGAATATAAAATGGAATAGTCAAGGACATGTTGAGCAACAAAACACATTTAAAGTACTTTATTATGATTACTTTGAATGAACATATTGAGACTAATAAAATGTACAGACTAACCTTCTAACAATGAATGTTTTGCTTTTTTTTTTAGATTTAGGTTAGTAGTTTTTTGATAAAGGAAATAACACTTCACTAATAATAAAATGATAAATTACTGCTGGAATAAAGGTACAAATGTAAATTATGACTATTAAACATATAGAACAGTTACAATTAATTGCACATAAGACATTCACAGCACTGTATGTTTTCATTTATGGGTATGTAATTGACCCTCGTGTACATGTATATGAGTGTTGTGAAAGAGGCTACGACATATGGTGCATTCAGGAGCCCTGGGATACATATGTTATCCATGAATTGTGTGTAAATGTATTACACATTTCAGTAGAGTTTATATTTTATATAGATGCACGGCTAGTGTTAAATCCACGGTTAGTACTAGTTTAATTTAAATTCGTCTTCAGATGCAGTATAAAAGAACATTTGCGTGAGAGATAGTCGGAAGAACGAGCTGGGTGAGAGAACTGAAGGCAGCAATTGTTACGCAGCGCAACGTACCCTACGTCATGTGACAGCGTGCGTAGGGCGGAGCTTTTGGTTACATACAGTGCAGTAGAGACAAAAGTGAGCAGTCTGGTCTGTTCCTGAAGTGTTTTTACTGAAATAAACGCTTGAAAAGTCGGAAATATGTCGGCGGTTTGTGTTGCTTTGAGTCGAAATGTTTTGGCTATTAGGAATTGTGGCTCTATGGTGGTAAGTACAGAACATTTAACCAGTCTCAACATGTATACATGGCTCATGTGTTACTTAAAATGTACGTAGGAGAATGGGCTTCCGTGTTGATTTATCAGCTGTTAGTTTTATGAAAGGCTGCAGTATATCATCCCCACGTATGTCATTGCAAAAAGTGTGTAGCCTCATCAATAAACGACCTGTAGTAACACACCTTTCTTCAAGGCCAAATGTGTGATAATGCCACGTAATACTGAAAAGACTATCTGCTTTACTATTCATGTGAACGAGAATAGTACAGATATACTTCACATAAAAAGGCAAAATGTTGTTATTAATGTAAGATAATTAGCTACTACATAGTAAACATGGTCTTAGCTATTAGAGTGAAACTCCTTACTACCGGTAAAGACTTATGTACCACGGTATATTTACACTGTTTTAGCAGTCAGGGTACACTTTAGTACATTTGTTTACATCTCAAAACTATAAGAACAAATTTAAATAGTTGCTGCTAAATTTGTCTTACATTGTCCTTAAAGAGTCAGTTAGGTAACCAGAGATTTCACAGTGATGTAACGCTTTGATGTGTGTTCAGTCAAACATCCACTAGGGGGAGCAGCTACACCTATCTGACTTATACAGAAGGGTTAAATAGTGTTATAATGTGCGCAGATACAAGATACAGTGTGTAATTAATTGATTACACATAGTTTCATTATGATACGTGTCCTTTGAATATAATGTTGAATGTATATTTAAACACATTTTATTTGATTTATTTTGACCTTAGTGTAACTTTTGTCTCAGTATAAAAGTCTGCTGTTTGTCCTTCCAATAAGTTGTCATTTTAAATGTTGTAGACTTTCACTACAAATAAAGTCCCATCATTTTGTTGTACCTGATGTACCAGTACTATTGGTACTATTGGTAACCACTGAGCATTACAGGATATAAATACCAAGGGCCTCCTATTTTAGCCTTGGTTGACCTAACGGGTCACATTTTGGTTTTCTGTTTTGAGTGTATCCCTGTCATTCATATACATTAACTCTTCTGTGTTTTCTTATATTATCTGTGATTTAGATGGTGCGGTATGCACAGACTGCTGCTGCCCCGGCTCCTGAACCCAGGATCAAGAAGTTCCAGATTTACCGCTGGGACCCCGACACTGCAGGAGACAAACCACGGATGCAGACTTATGAAATTGACCTCAACAAGTAAGGACAAATAGTGTCCATGTACAGAACAATGTCCTAGGTTTTTTTCATTAATCAAATTAATGTGATAATATATTGATGTTCTTTTTGAAATAGCTGTGGTCCAATGGTTCTGGATGCTCTCATTAAGATCAAGAATGAGATGGACCCTACGCTCACATTCAGACGCTCCTGCAGAGAGGGTAAGAAACAAACAATCAACTAGCACATAATAATTAGAATGACTCACCTGAAATATATTAACATGACTGTCTGAGTGCACCTCTGTGCATTTTAGTGACCCATTGATTTTGTATCTCTCCAGGTATTTGCGGCTCATGTGCAATGAACATAAACGGAGGAAACACACTGGCATGTTTGAACAAAATTGACAGCAACACAAGCAAACCGACTAAAATCTACCCACTCCCACACATGTATGTGGTCAAAGATCTGGTGCCTGTAAGTACCGCAAGTCCTTGAAGTGGACCTTTCCCTTTTTTGAACATTTTTTTTTTTTTCATGCCTTTATCGGAGAGATAGGACAGTGGATAGAGTCAGAAATCAGAGAGAGAGAGGGGAATGTCATGCAGGAAAGGAGCCACAGGTTGGATATGAACCCGGGCCGCCCGGTTGGATGACTACAGCCTCTGAACATGGTGCGCGCACACTAACTACTGCGCCACCAGCGCTCCATGAAACACAAAAAATGAGTCAATTATATTACAATAATAAGCAGTAATTGTTGGTAAACAATAAGAATTAACAAAGAGGATTATAAATACATGACATTGTATACAGTATGATGTGTTTATGAAACAGTGTTTTTATTAGAGAGCTCAAAAGGAAACTACCTAGATTGGTTTTTAGTTTACATTTAAATATATTTTATCTTTATTGTCGATCTTAATGAACAGAGAGAATAAGGATGACTGAAGTGTGAAATAGCATAAATTGAAGTGCAAACTATTGGTTGTTTGAGTGCCTGTATTGATTTTTCCTGTGGTTTTTATTTCCACCAGGACATGAGCAACTTCTATGCTCAGTACAAATCCATTGAGCCCTACCTGAAAAAGAAGGATGAAACTCAGGAAGGGAAGTCGCAGTATTTCCAGTCGGTGGAGGACAGACAGAAACTGGTAAATAAATCCGGATAACTTTAATTAAGGCAGATAAATGACCCTATTACGCTTGCTATCATACTGGTCATCTTACGTGTCTTGAGTTATTACATTTGAAGAAATGAAACCTTCAATGTTATCATTGTGCTTCACCGATGAAGTCATAAAAGAGTCTAAAGATGGTGAGAATAATGCGTTCTTCTTCACCCTGCAGGACGGTCTGTACGAGTGCATCCTGTGTGCTTGCTGCAGCACCAGCTGTCCCAGCTACTGGTGGAATGGAGACAAATACCTGGGACCTGCTGTCCTCATGCAGGTGAGTACTGACACCGTCAGAACATTCATCAAGTCATCATTAAATCATTTGGTGGATGAAATATGGAAGGTTGGTAGGTCCTGGCGACTAGTGAGGTAAGACAAATGTGAAGTTTAGCCTGAGGGCGGAGCCGAAGCAAAGACCATGTGGTTAATATTTAATCACATTATCCTCTGGTTGGTTGCTGCTTTTTGTACATCTGACTCTCAGGCAGACTTTATCAGCCTCGGCTGTACTCACCTGAGGCCGAGGTTGTTCTTTGAGCTTTATGCTTACGCAAGAGTTAACTTCAGCTATGTTTCTGAAGAGTGGGGACACATTCCACTGCATTGTTTTGGAGCACTGCAGTCGGTACTCGTGATTTCTTTTCTTTTTTGCTTGTTTGAACACATCAGTCACGCATAACCGCTCCAGTACAAGTGCTGAAAAATGTTCAATAAAATGTAAATGTGTAAATTTTTGTGGCAACATTTTTCGTTTTTATATTGTTTTCAGTGCATTTATTTAACAGGGTCAACTGTTTACTGTCAAAATGACACAATCATTGTCATCACCAACCCAAAATTAAATGTTCTTCAGCAGAGCATAGCCAGGTTCAATACAGGAGGATGGACTAAAATCACAAAAATGGGTTCTTGGTTGAATGTGTAAATGTAATTTACCTCACAAGCTGCAACTTTCCACACGCAGTTTTTTGTAAGAGGATCAACGTCACTGTTTAGCCCGTATGAACTTTATTGAAGCCTGTGCAGCAGTTGGCAGATTTTATAGAGACAAGGTTGCAGTTTTGATTAAATGCTGATGGCACAGAGGTGTACCGTACCTGCATATATCAGCTTTTTTCTACCAAAAATATTTATTACTGGTTAAGACCTATTTGATCGATAAACTGCAGTCAAGGCGTTTAATTTGAAAGTTCGAGAACCACTTAACAATGGGATGTTAAAATGCATATGCTAAATTCAGCATTTTTTCTGTTGAGGATGTACTTTGAGGAACTGTATTTCCTCAAAAAAAAAAAGTTTTTAAGTATTATTATCAAAGTTTAGGAGGACAAATGTCAAAAATGCTGAAATTCTGAAAAGTTTCAAGAAGTTTAGCCACTTAGAAAATGTTCAGTTATTTCTCCTGTGGTGTCTTTTTGTTTGGATTAATTTACCACCACCATATGCAAAACACTTCCCAAAGAATACAAAAAATGACCCCGAACAGCTCAGACAACATGTATGATTACTGTGTTATTCTCCCGCAGGCGTACCGCTGGATGATTGACTCCCGTGATGAGTTCACTGAGGAGCGTCTGTCGAAGCTTCAGGACCCCTTCTCTCTCTACCGCTGCCACACGATCATGAACTGCACTAAAACTTGCCCCAAGGTACTTACACACATCTTCACACATGCTTATTCCCCTCAGATGTTATGTTGTAGTTTCTCACCGTCCGTCTGACACGCTGCTCCACAGGGACTGAATCCAGGAAAGGCCATAGCAGAAATCAAGAAAATGATGGCGACTTACAAAGAGAAGAAAGCAGCAGCTTCATGAAGGCACAAGATCAACTAATTATATCGTGACCTGAGTTAAGAGGAAGAGGAGAGCCAACAAGGACAATTTTCTTCAGTCAGCACTTTTTAAGATTATCATGAGTATTTGAGGAGTGAGTGGGATCGTATAAGGGAGATGGAGAAAGGCTGTAAGACGAGGGTGCTGGACAGAACTGTAAGCTTTATCATTTAAATGACGCAACATGTTGGACCACATTTCAGCTGCATAATGAAGATACTAGGCTTTGCTGTATTTATTCATTAACTCATCAACTTGTACCCAGACTGTAAATATTTAAATATATGTTCATTAAAAATGTGCTGTGTTGCTTTGAGATGATTCAAGTGTGAGTAGTCAAAATGATCCCTTTTTAATGAATTGTTGAACAGTATTGAAGGAGACATTTTTGATATCCATAAAAGGTTTGCACAAAATAAAAGGCTCAGCTTAGTAAAACTAAGCAAATGGAACCAGCATGCACAACTGGAAACATCAATAATGTATGCAGATGTTATTATAGAAGGAACATTTTAGAAGTTATCCATGTGTCGTGTAGTTAATAAACTACTTGACTCATGAAGAATTATAGGCCCATTAAATATTTCACATTGCATCTATTCAGAGTAAACGAAGCGAAAGGGTTGCTAATGACTTCATCCACGTTACAGTATCCCAAGCAAGCTGTGACAGTGTGACAGTGAGCCAGCATGCAAAACTGACACTGCTAAGTGAGACATGTTGTGATTGAACCCATAAATTAAAGCTACACAGTTTACACATACACTACTTTATCAGGTCAACATGTCTACTGTTAAAAAAAAAGTGTATTTAGGGATGTGTGTCTTTGAGTTTTGTTCAGAAATAATGTTTTTCATTTGTTGATAAGATAACTGAAGAAGCAGAGTGGGATTTTCAGGCACAATTTAAAAAGTGTTGCGGCCCAGTACGAGAGAAGCGCTGGAGAACTTCTAATTTTGCAAACACTCTTTGGTCAATATCTTGGTCAGAGAGAGCGGAAATAACTCCAAGAACTTCAATAAATCCCTCTGCTTTGCTAGCCACATGTTCAGGGTCCGAAATCCCAGCGTCAACATTCTCTGCCAGGTCTAAAATATCTGTTATCAACTCACAGGAGAGCTCATGCAGATCCTCTGTGATTGCTGCCATGTTTGTTTGTTTGTTTGTTTGTTTGTTTGTTTGTTTGTTTGGCAGGAAACTGCCTAGTCTGGCAACCCTGCAGACCAAAGCAATGGTTTGTGACTCGATCAGTGTTAATCCCGCCCACTGAGTTTGATGGGAGAGGATGACAGATAAAATTATTTCATGATGCACTGCTGGAGCAGGAAACATGAAATAATTAAATAAATAGTGGAATAAATAGATGTGTTTTTACATAGAATGAATGAACATTTTAAATAATTATTTAAACATTTATTGAATTATTTATGTATTTCATAAATTATGTATTTATTTATATATTACCAATTTTAAATAATTAATGACACATTTAAATAATAATTTAATTATTTAATAACACATGCATTTAATTAATTAAATAATTACATGTTTATTTATATATTTGTTGATTTATTTCCAGTATAAAATAATTGATGACACATTTACTGATTTAATTAATTATATATTTATATATTTCATTTTGGCACTTTTAGTCCTCCATAGAATGGAGTCTTAATTGGAAGTATATATTTTAGTATTAAATTGTTACTTTGCAAAGCTTTCTGCATTAACTCCTTAAACCTTCCTTTATGAGAAAGCTGGTTTCCTCAACTGGATTAATGATTAAGAGGAATCTGAGCCCCACAGTTACATTTTTTTCCCACAAAAACACAATTTATAGGCCGTGAATATGCCTAGCAGTTTAACATAAAGTGAAAGTTTAAGGGGAAATTATTGACTCGCTATAAAGAAATTAAAGGTTAAATTACAGTTAAAGTAAATCATTTATTTTAAGGTCGCTCGTGAATGAAGATAAACATCTGTCAAAGATGATAGCCAAACAACCAAAAGTTTTTCTTGTTAATATTTATCTCACTATGAGCTTTAAAGCACTAATAAATGGTTTAAAGTCATAGTTTATCGGCACTTAAAAAATAGAAAAAACCTTTTTTTTATGTGTTTTCACTATCCTGATTGATATTGTAAGATGTAACTTTCTAATCAATTAAAACAGTAATTATAAGATCATTTTCTGTACAGAGACTATGGTATGAAGTTTCCATGATGGAAATAAGCAGAGTTGTTTTTTTCTCAGGCTAACAGCTGACGTTCGCGTGTGTCTATTTTGGACCATGTGACTTCCCGTAGAGCGGTACAGTTAGTGCTGGGTTAGTGTTATACAGCTCAGATGCTTTATGTTAGGCTAGGACAACCTGTCATTGAGGTAATTATGTTGTGAAATAAAGTTATGTGGAGGCCATCATCGTGACCAAAGGATGGAGAGGCGAGGTAAGTGTGTCTGAGAGCTGTGAAGTAAAAAAATAACCACCGAGAGAGGACAGAGGAGATCACTATGCTAACTGTTAGCCTGAGATAGCTCACATACTGAACACTGAGACTGAACCCTGAGACTGAACCTGTCCTGGGCTGTCAGGTGTGGACTGAATGTTGTTTTTAACTTGGTAAATAATGGAGGTAAGCGGCTTGCACAAAAAAATAAAATTTCTCCCTCGTCTTTTCTCGGTGTAACAAAATTAACAATAACCATTATTACCTGTGTATAACAGCTCGAATACACACCTGGGACATTTCTTAAGATCACTTTAGTGCAACCAAGTAGGCTACGAAAAGAAAGCTATTTAGATAAACCAAATAATTAACATGAAATAACCCGTTTAAACTCCTTATCACTGTGAACTGTTTCAATTACAGTCTCTTATGTAGAACAGAATTTAAAAGTGTAAAAATCACAAAATGTTCAAAATGTATCTTTGCATCTTGTAGCTTTAGTGTGTATCCTTTACTGTACCTTATTTCATGCTGTGTGTACTAAAGGTCTTCCTGTTACTGATCATCTTAAAATGCATTTATTGTATATTTAATATGAGGTTTTATACTTTGTACTGAGCAGGACATGCTTATTGTTTTCTAAAGTGTTTAGAGCATTTTATAATGCAGTTTTGAACTTTGTGTTGTCAGGTTTGCTTTTTTCTATCCTATGTTGAGTGTGGTTTTATTTTATGTCCTGTGTCACTTTACGTGGGACTACAGGAAAACCCTCAGGCTTCACTTCTATACAGGTGAAATTTAAGCTGCTGGGATAGGTTACCAAATCTGTAACAGCTCCTCCACTTTTATTGAATGAAGCTCTTTAGATATTTAATTTATGAATAAGTAACAAGTTCCTCAGAGCCTAAAGAATACATTTCCTTTTAATTATTTCTAATAACAGATTATATACGTTGGCCGAGAAGGAGCTAAACCTACAGAACAGAAGACAATACGGGTCTCCATTGCAGTTTGTTCTCCAGAGAGATCTGTCTATTGTTCAACTCCTCAGTTCTTTTCTACTCACAGTTAAATGTGTATACATCCAACATGTTTTATGTAACACGTTAAAACCTGCAGTAACTCATTTAAATACCCTGTAATGATAACATGCTGTTTGCTGTTAAGTGCTGGGTATCTTATAGTTTGGTCTATCAGTGTTTTTTGAGTCCTTAGACTGAACAAAAGATTTAAAGTTTTGTGCCAAACAAACAAAGCAAAATCAATGAGCTGGAAGACACGCTGTAAGAACGCTTATTGATAAGTCAAAGTGTACTTTGACTTTAACGCTACAAAGGAATCCTCCCTTTTCTTTTTGCATAATGTGTGTTTATCTACAAAAGCACTGATTCACACAGGTATTAACTCATTGAAATGTTTACCACAAAGAACCCTGAATCTGTTTCGCTTTAGTCGATATATATTTCACTTCTTCTGCCACCAGCACTGCTCGGTCAACGACTGCTTTCTGCTGTTATGACTCACAAAGTTGCAAAGACGATAATTAAATAGAGTTGAGTCAGGACAGTCCAGCAAACAATAAGAGTGTACAGACTTTTGGCCCCTGGATAAAGTTGCTGCTGTGCTTCTTGAGGTTGAGGTTTGGTTTTCTGAGAATTTTTCCTCATCAGCTCACATGACTGTCTCGTGTTTGTCTAGTTGTTTGGGCATCCTTGTTCCCTTTTTTTTGACAGCAGAACGGGTTTTGCTGTGTAATGATCTGCTTGAAGATAAAACTGAAAGCCTGGACTAAAAGCAGGTTTTATGATGTCATACTGTTAGGGATATATAATATCCACTGAGGCTTTGTTGCAGGTCTGTCTTCCTTCCTCCTTTTAGGCTGCAGCTTGTGCAGTCATGGATTAAATCACAAGATGATTTTAGGGTTGCTTAATGAAGAACTCACTTTCAGATGCCCGTTGAAACTGCCTATTGAAGTGAGGTATCGACAAGGCAGAAGTGTCCCTTTAGATGCCCTAATATGATTAAGTGGCAGTTGAAGTTTGCAAGAACATGTAATAAAATTCCTATAGCATGCCTTTCCAGTGGAGAAAATATCACATGTGACCTCCAGGATGCACCTGGACAGTGGACAAAATGATGTGTTTTGTTGTGTTTTGTCAAGATGTAAATGTCATCCGTGCCCGTCCAATAGAGAATATGTGGTTAAGTTTCCTGTGTCCTTAAAATCATATAATTTTCTAATTATAAAAAAGATACAAAAAAGTGGTTCAATATCAAATAAAACCGTATCATTATAGTGAAATGAAAATCAAAGTAATATGTAAAAATACCTCAAATATAAGTTAGTACACGGCAGCAACAATGACAGTGTCTGCTGCTCTTTACACATAAAGATAAACACCCCTGTGTGTGTATTTTTTAAGTTTTTCATGTTCACTCAGTGCTGAAGTCTGTACATGGAAATGACTTGTTCTGCTTAGTTATTTGTACAATAAATTACTAAATGTCAAATCATTTCATAGGTTTTAGGTTGTTTTATTCTTTTGTGTTGTTACTGGTGTTTGGATATAAGTGTGTGTGTGTGTGGGGGGGAGAGACGGGGGGGCTGTGCTCTAGTCATTATGCTTTAACCACCTGCAGGGACAGAGGGGGGCACCCCAATCTCTGGCACCCTTATTTTGGGGCCACAAGCTGAAAAGTTTGGGAACCCCCGCTCTAAGGTGTTCTTCCAGTGGAGAAAGTACTAGAAGGGCTAAATAAGGCATTCGTACGACGGAGGATTAGGGCCAGTTAAAAAAATAATAATAATAAATTCATGATTAAAGTCGTAAATTTACGAGAATAAAGTCATAGATTTACGAGAATAAAGTCATAAATTAAAAAAAAAAAAATGTAACATGGCCCTAATCCTCCGTTGTACATTTGTCAACTGGATAAAATGTTATAAAATGCTGTAGTTATACTCCTGTGTGCTGGTGCCCTCTCATTGGTGTGGCCCCCTGACCCCCCAGACAGTCTGAGTCCGCCTCTGCTGTTCCCAGCGCAACAGTTCATGCTGCAAGCGCATTAAAACTCCTTTCTCAATGCATTATGTTTGCTACCGAGGGATTGGTCTGCGGTTGAATCGGAAAAAAATCCCTGTGGGATAAATGTCCCACTCCAAGTCCCCCCCTCCTTCCCCATAAACCGGTCTAACAGGTCCTGGAGCCTCGTCAGGTGACTCGGTGTCAGACGCTCCAAGCTCCGCGCTCAGGTAAAAAAAAGAGGAAACTGCAGCAGATGCAGGACGGTGAAGTGGGATTGACCAGCGGAAGAACTGAAATGTCTTGTCATTTTAAAGGATAATTCTTGTAGAAATCACGGCTTCGAGTTAACGGTGAGCCCGGTGTCCTCCTCAGTCTTTTTTAATTTGGAGGAGGAGGATTATGTTTGAAAGTGTTTCGATATTTTCCAGGTCTTTTGAAGCGGAAGCGAGCATCGGGTTAAACAAACAACTTACTTGTCCTTCTTTTAATGACATTTTGTTATCTTCACGGTCGCTGTGTAGTTTGAGTCTGAACAAGGCTTTAATTGTGAGAGTATATTGCTTTATGGGATATTTTACACCCCCGTGTAGTCCTTTAAAGTCAATGTGTCTGTAGGTGTTTTGGTTTACGTCGTACTCAGGTGTGCTCAGTGGACTTATTACATTTCATGGTAACTCTTGAGTCTTCCACTATTTAACATATTCTTCTGAAGTTTGGCTGCGTATTGTTTTTGCTTCTTTCATCGATCTGTTCCTGTTCAAAATGACTGTAACACGTTTACACACACACAGATGTTGTGTCAGTGCTGTTGAGTTAAAGGGATGACTGAACCTAGTACATGAAGAAAATCTGCCATTCTTCTACGTTTCTTAACTCTGATCATAGAATGACATGATTAAAAACCATAAAATTGGTTATTGCCTTCCCTGGACTTAACTATATCCCTGCAGTGTGTCATTTGTTAATTTTGACTTTGTCTAATGAGCTCATTGGCTCATGCTTATGTCATAACTGAGAAACTGTTGTGTTTACCTGTTCTGTAGGTAGTGTTGTGGATCCGCAGAGCGGACTCCCCTCACCCAGTCCACGGGACCCCCTGCTCAGTCCTGAGTCACACATGGTAAGAACCCTTACAGTTTTTCTGAGTAGCAAACAATGGCCGTGTTGGACTTTTGCATGAAAGAGAAAAATAAAGCGTGTAAAAAAACAACAGACAGGCTGTATTGGTGGTGCGTTTAACTTCATGTCATGTAAAAAACTTGGAAGGACACTTGTGCTTTTCCCTTACTATATTTACAGATATCAGTTTAAGATATGGCTGCTTTGACGTTTGTTTCAAGTTTCATTGGTGGAAATGGAACAAGCAGCTGGCTTTTTTATCATGTCATTTGCATGCTGTAGAACTAATGAGCTATATGTAAATAAACCTCTGCTTGAATATAATTTTAAACCTTTGTTTTAACTCGAATGAACTCTCTGAATCCTTGTCCTACCAGGATGTTCAGGGATATAAGTGGGTGCGATGGCGTGTGTGGTTGTGCCGTCTCGGTGCCCTGCTGTCCTTGGGTCTCCTCCTGATTGTGTTTCACTGGCGCCCGCGGCTTGCTGTCCTCGCCCGCTGCCGCTCCTGCCCTCTGGCTTTGGCAGATGTTCTGCTATTAAAAGTGAGGATAACATTCATACCTTATCAGATTTAAAAACCACCAAATCCTGGGCATATTTTATCAAACTTGATCTTTCTCCAACCCTCCTGCTTGCCACTTCTTCCCACATTAAGGTTGGAATTTAGCTTCTCAAGGCTGAAACTAGCCTGCTCTTTAAGTGTTTTATTTATTTAACCAGGAAATGGACTCAGTGAGATTTAAAATATCTTTTTCAAGAGTGTCCTGGCCAAGACAAGTTCATGATTAAGCTGTAAATAGCAATGAATTTAAAAGGTAAAAAAAACGTATGGAGAAGTCATGCTCATTTCCCATGATGAATAACTCTACAAAAAAGGAAAAGGACCAAAGCTATGGATGTATTCTGCATTAGGCTCTGACTTACTGCATTAGATGCTCTGTCTTCTGCTTGTTCCAGTTATCACAACTGTATTTTTGTTGTTTATTCCGCAGGACAGTTTTAGTCAAGAGCATGTGGTGGAGGTCTTCAAAGAGGAGATAGAGGAGGGCAGGTAAGCTACATGTGACAGCATCACATTAATCCTTTAGTAAGTTGAGAAAATGGCATAAAGATAAACGGTTTGTACTTGTTTAATCTCTTGAAGTTTGGACTTGCTGGGAGAGCTGGAGGACACCGAGTGGATAGATACAGTTCAGCTCTGCAGGGACGACGTAAGGACAGAGAGCATGGTTGATAATTTGTCGCAGAGTCATGTGCTGAGCGATCCTCTTGCTCATACAGATGTTTGACCTTTTATATGTTACAGAACACGCTGATGCGCTACTATCTGTTTGAAGGACTGCGCTTCATCTGGCTGGATAGAAAAGGAGCTTTCTGTCGTGTTAGGTACTGGAGCAGGAAAACCAGGAACACACCCTGCATTCATGTAGCGTGCAGAATTGTTGTCTATGTAAAGTGACCTAGATAGATTCTGAGCGATCAAATAGAGCACTCTGTTTAGTGTTGTTCATGTTTCACAATAAGACTTAAAGCTTGTAAGGACACCAAATTAGATGAATGACTGCTCAGCTCAGTACAATGTATCTTCTGAGAACTATGGGAAAGCAGTGATATTGTTGTACTGAATGAATATTGAAAGGTTTTTCAGGCACCACTACTTTATGCTGAAATCTACGGTGGCTGCGAAGTGCACACCAAAATTGCAAAGTGGGAAACCCTTTTACAAAGCTTGAGTTAGACAGTGACATTTTGGAAAATAAAATGACATAAGCAAAACACTTTCACCAGTCCCCAAACAAAGTTACAAACAACAGTTTGTCTTGCCGGAAAGGGAATATACCAAATGCTGGAAGTGACTGAGTGAGCGGTCAATTCATTTCTTTTGACGCAAAGACTGTGCGTTAACTGTCTCAGGTTGGTTCTGTAAAACAGGCAGAACATCAATTGATCACCATAAACTCTGTATAACACTTTTCACAGTCTTAACCCCGAAACAAACTAATCGACGGCTCACTCAATCACTTCCGGGTCACCTCTGGCATCTGTACATTCCCTTTCCCGCAATAGTCTGTGGTTTGTAAATTAGTTTGGAGACTGCCATTTGTAAATTTGTCTCAGCGATCTTGAAAATGTTTTGCATCTTGTACATTTGTTTTATAAAATGTAAATTTGTCTCAAGCTTTGTAAAAGTGTTCCTAATTTTGAATTTGTTCTGCACTTCCAAGCCACCGTAGAAATCTACAAATGTAGCTTTGACATTTTAATGAACTTTAATATTAAAACCTTAAATCTTTGTCTGTAGTGTCCTCAATGAGGACTGGACCTGCAAGGACCTGTATGGTTTCCAAAAGGGCCTGAGTCACCTGGAGCAGAGCTCAAGGTAGGAGCAGATGTGTGAATGAATGAAATAAAAAAAGTATATGATTTAATCTGAGAGGGAAGTGTTGAGTCATTGATGGCATGAATTCTTTCAGGAGACGCATGTATGGGCCCAACATTATCGATGTGCCTGTGAAGCCTTACACCAAGCTGCTGTTTGAGGAGGTGAGATGAACGACAGGCCTCTGTTTGAATATTGTTTTTCTAAAAGTAAAGCATCAAAGTGAACCCGCTCCTTTCCTTTGTCTCTCTCCTCATCTGCTTCTTTAGGTCCTCAACCCGTTCTATGTGTTCCAACTGTTCAGCATTTGCTTGTGGATCGTTGATAATTATTTTATTTATGCTGTGTGTATATTCATCGTCTCCCTGGTGTCCATCTGTATCTCACTCTACGAGATCCGCAAGGTGAGTGTGTTGTGGGACACTTCATCGATTTATGATTCATCATGGTTTAAGCTCATTACGTATATTGATCATGGTTTGAACTTACTTCACAGCAAAGTGTCACTCTTCGCAACATGGCTCGGATGGTCACTAATGTCACAGTACGGAGGCGGTCAGGAGGTGAGTTTTTGCACTTTAAATATCTTATAGTATTTAAAATATTGTGTAGTTGCTGTTTTATTGATGTGTAGTTGTTGATTTTGTTTCCTTGGCATTCAATCCGCTAAACCTTTATTATCTTCATAGTGCTTCATCACAACTAAAGTTATCTCATGTCACTCTACATCACGTCCCCACCGATGCATATGGGATTTTTTAGGCCGACATTGATGTTGGGGAGACAAAAAATGATTTATCTGCCGATATTTTTCTTTTGTTCTATGTTTGATTTTTAGAGATATTTAGATTTACACATTTATTGCATTGATCCCTCAAATGCAGTTTTCAAACACTTGCAAAGAAAAGATATAAAGTATAACGTAGACAAAATGGTCACTGGATATGCTAATATTGGCCGTTATTATCGGCTGGCTGATTAAAAGGTCGGGCTCTACTCTACATGTAAAGAAGGTCTACACTGCACTCTTTTAAAGCAAGTAGTGATAGCACTGCAGTTAAACATGTTTTGGATTAGCTGTCTGATTCTGCACCCAGGTGTCGTTCGAGGAAAACATTTATAGTTACCACGTCGTGTTCTCCGTAAATAGTTTCCACTCTGGAACCACCAAAGTTTCAATTCCCCTGTTTTTCAGGTCAGAAAATCCAAAGCAGTTAAACTCTTTAGTAGATCAGCTGAGTTATCCCTGTGATCTAGCGTTTACATCGACAGAACAATGGATACAAAAAGTTACTGTGGCTCAGAAGTCCTCCTGGTAATTTGAGCATTTCTCTAAAGAGTTACACAACTCAAAATAAGTGTTTTTGTCAAAGTGGGCACCTATACATGGTGCCTTTTTAATGCCCTTGTGCTTGCTATAGGCATTATGGTTTGCTGTTGTACGTCCGTCCACTTTGTTAGTGGTTAGTGGATGTATTACCTCATGAACACCTTGATAGAATTTCCTCAAAATTACAATGAGCGTCCATAAGAACTCAAGGAGCACTTATTAACTCGAGGAATAACTGATTAGATTTTAGATGTTCTATGCTCGGCCAATTGGACCTCACATCTGTCCATTGTCAATACTACTAAATGGAAATACCTTTACTTTCATTCCCTTAAAGTCTTCAATACTAATATTCTGAATTAAGACAAATGGATGGATGTAAAGTGAAACCTGACAGGTTGGCTGATGCATTGAACTTCAAGCGCCCGGTTATATTTTTGTCTTTTAGAAAAGAGAGAAAAGTCAGCTTTGAGTTCAGGTCTTTAGGGAACAAAAATAAGTTTGAAATGTTTATGAGGCTACGAGAATAAACAATTTGTTTTAGTGAGCAATACTTAATGTCAACAGAGAGGTCGTAGAAAGAAACCTGAGGGCAACTTTAAGCTGCGTGACAGTTTCCCCCTGAGGGAATATCCCAACTGAACTTTCTCCAAACCACTTTAGCAGCACAATCTAGCAGTTTACCCCCCCCCCCCCCCCCCCCACACACACACACACACACACACACACACACACTCAAAATATGCTTTATGTAACTTCCTGCTTCACCACATGGAAAGTGAGGCATACAGGTATAGTGCATGTAGAGAAGGGTGCGTGTCGGCAGGTTGTAGGAAAAAGGAAGACTAGTGTATTTAGAAGAAAAAAAAACGCTAATTCAGACTTCGATTGAGGGAGCGCTGGTGGCGCAGTGGTTAGTGTTAATGTCATTCTCCACTCTCTCTTTCCCTGATTTCCAACTCTATCCACTGTCCTATCTCTCCATTAAAGGCACAAAAAGACTTCAATTGAGAAGAAACCAGAGAGGACTTTGTTATTCTGTACAAAAGACATTTATTCCTGCATGTTTTTTTTCCCCTAGTTGAAGAGTGCGTGAGCTCGTTGGACCTGGTCCCAGGTGACTGTATCATCGTCCCTCAGGAAGGTCTGATCCTGCCCTGTGATGCTGCCCTGCTGGCTGGGGAGTGTCTGGTCAATGAGAGCATGCTAACAGGTGACCCGCAACAAACCCCAACCACACCACAAATCAGAACTTCACAGGACAGAAAGTCATTAAGCAGGAGAAGTCATTCACTCCTCTGAAATGTCTTTACCAATCGGCTCATGAAACACCTTCAAAGCTGGGAAAAGTTCAGTATTTCGTTGCAGCAGTTTTTAACTTCTAATGAAGGATTTATTTTAAATCTCTTTCAAGCTGGGGTCATTTCACATCTCACAATCTTAAAGTGGATTAGAGTCACAAATTAGCCATCGAACGAGATTTTAAGGATGACTGCATTGTAGTGCTGTTTGATTAAAGGGATGTTACTCTCTGTTTTTAAAATCATATTTCATCAGGTTGTGAGTTGGTAAAAACAATTCAAGTCTTTCACACTCTGTGCCTCCAGCTTGTTTTATAAAGTGATGATTCAACCTTTTTCATCCTTTCTGTGTCCAGGTGAAAGTGTCCCAGTTCTGAAAACCCCACTGCCTGCTGGTGACGGGAGGTACAGCTCAGAAACTGAGCGCAGACACACCCTCTTCTGTGGTACACACCTAATCCAGGCCAAAGGGGTGGGGCCAGAAGGCAATGGTGTGGTCGCTATAGTCACGAGCACTGGTGAGTATAAAAACGGTCTGTGGACTGAACATTTTAACGAGATGACACCTCTGCATGTTTAGATTCCTCGCACTATGGAGCAGCTTATTTATGAGTACATGTCGCTTATTTAGGCTTTCCAAACGAAATCACCCTCCTGCATTACTTTGGCAGATTTTCAAAAATGGTACTGATACATTTTGTCCCTGTCAAAACAAAGATATACATGGAATAGATGAGCCATTAAACACATTTTCAGCACCTTTAGGGCGTGTGTGTAATGCAGGACGAGTAAACATGTCTTTTGTTTGTCTGTTTGCAGCCTAACCACACAGGGAAACTGAAAAGACCCTATGTTTGCTATCCGAGTGAACCATTTGTCCTGCTTTATCTCATCCTCAGGGTTTTTCACAGCCAAAGGGAACCTGGTCAGCTCCATTTTGTATCCTCAGCCAACAAACTTCCGCTTCTACAAAGATTCGGTCAAATTCCTGCTTATCCTGGGCTTCATCGGTAAGAGCTTTGGCAGAGGCATTGTGTCAATAGTATTAGTGACTTTCTCAGATTATGTATGTCAAGCCCTTTGAGAAATACTTCAGTAATTATTGAACTTTTCCCAACATTTTCCGTCTTGCTTCAGCTCTTTTTGGCACCATTTACAGTTTTGTGGTCCTCTTCAAATCCCATGTAAGTGCTGCTAAATCATTTTTATGGCCTGTTTGTGCCAATGGTAAAAAAAGCCATAACACTGACTATTGTCTGGCTGTGTGCCCAGGCCACCTGGGTAGAGTTGGTGATTAGAAGCCTGGACATTGTGACCATTGCAGTGCCCCCTGCACTGCCTGCTGCCATCACCACTGGCATCATCTACTCCCAGCACAGGCTGAAGAAACAGGGCGTCTTCTGCATCAGTCCACCACGCATCAATGTCTGCGGCAAGGTCTCACTCTTCTGCTTCGACAAGGTGAGAGGGAATCATTCACCTGCCTAGGTTATTTGTATGCCATGAACACATTGTGTCTCATTGGAGTACTTGTGTTTCTCCAGACAGGAACTCTCACAGAGGACGGCCTGGATGTGTGGGGCGTGATGGAGGCGGGGCCTGCCGGTTTCTCAGAGCTGGTACCAGAGCCTAAACTCCTGCTGCCGGGCAACATGCTCTCTGGCCTGGCCAGCTGTCACACTGTGACACTGCTACAAGGTCAGCCCCTCGGAGACCCTCTGGAGCTGAAGATGATCGAGTCCACTGGTTGGGTATGACAGTAAAAATCATTTTTGTTCTTTAAGAGGTATTTGATAAGAAAGTTTTTGCTTAAAACGTTCTTGAACAATTGTGTTACAATTACATTTTTTGTACTGTTACTTAAAGAATACCTTTGATGCCTTTCTTAAAAATACATGTGTCCAAACAATGACAACAGTTAGTAATGTGTACTTTTAAAGGAAGGAGGAATTCTCTTTGGGGAGCTATAAAACCAGGAAGTTAACAGTTTGTTTTTTTTATTATGTGAACATTTAGTAGTATCCTGGTTGCAGACATTCACATGCATTACAGATGTATTCAATAGTAACGCATATGCTGGATCCATTTTAATAACTGAAATGTTCTCAGGTTTGCTCTCGCTGCAGCTGTAATGTGTTATATTAACGTGAAGAATCTGATCCTCAATTGGTTGATTAGAATCGGGGGGCAGAACAGTTTGGGGTTGCAACACCCTTTAATAAAATACTTAAACACAAGTACATTACAAACTTAAAACTAACAACAATATTTTGGTTGAACACCTTGCACAACTCCTCAGATTAGAGACTCAGAATTAGCATATCCTTACACACCATTATAAGAAGTTAATTAGCAAATATTCTGTTGTTTTGAATGAAGTTCAACAGACTTTAATCAGTGATGCTGTGGTATACAGAAAAACAAACCTGGTTTAGTTTTTGTTCACAAGATTTCTTGTTACAGTTAACTCATTTAATAACGCACATGTAATTCTGTATATTTTTAAGATCTTGAAAAAAAACGTTGTAGCTTTTTTTACCTTCATTGAGAGACAGGACAGTGGATAGCGTCTGAAATCAGAGAGAGAGAGAGAGTGAGGAATGATATGCGGTAAAGGAGCCACAGGTCGGATTCGAACCCGTCTGCATGCTTTACGAGACTGTAAGCTCTGTGCCACTAGGCCACCAGCACCCTGTAAATCAGTATCTTAACTCTTTATTTATTTATCCAGACACTCGAGGAGCCAGAGGGAGGTGGGAATGAATTGGATGCAGAGTTTGGAGGACACAAGGTTTTGGCTGTCATGAGACCGCCGACTCAACAGTACCAAGCTCTAGGACCTGTGAGTGTCATTCAACCTAAATATTAATTAATGAATTCTCCTTCTGGACTTTGAAGTTAACGACTGTGATTCTTTCATTCATCGCTCAGTCCACCAGCGAGCCTGTGGCCATTGTTCAGAGGTTTCCCTTCTCCTCGGCCCTGCAGAGGATGAGTACGGTGACGGTGGCCGCCGGGGGGCGCTGGCCTCTAGCTTTTATTAAAGGATCCCCGGAGATGGTGGCTAGTCTGTGCATAGCAGAAACCAGTGAGTGACTTCAATTTGGTAATAATATCCAGTCAGTGTGAAAATATATATAACACTAGTGCAGCATTTTCAAGGGATTTGGAAATAGATTTAGTAGATGAAAGAATATTTTCTCAGTGTAGATCTACATCTTTACATTGTGTTTACAGTGCCGGCCAACTTCTCCAACAAACTGCACAACTTCTCCAGTGAAGGCCTCAGAATTCTTGCACTCGCGTACAAGCCATTAGACGTGAACACTGACTTAAAGAATATTGAACGGTGAGAACACAGTCCGTCATTCTGGCATTTGCATGGCTCCATAGCTCCTATAATTAATAAGTTTCCACACCTGAAGTGTGCAGCTGGTCTAGTTGTGCTGAACTTGATCCTGAAAAAGTCCAACAGTGAGTTTGAATGCAGCTGTGTGTGTTTTTCTTCACAGAGGGGAGGTCGAGAAGGACATGCAGTTCCTGGGCTTTCTGATTATGAAGAACCTGGTGAAGCCAGAGAGTCCCAGAGTTATTAATGTCCTGAGACTGGCAAACATTCGTAGCGTCATGGTCACCGGTGAGAGACATCGTGCCCTTCCTCTATTTCACATATTTAAATGCTGTCTTTTTCAACGTCATTCACATTCTTCTTTTGGCCCTCCTCACATAGGGGATAACATTTTAACAGCAATCAATGTAGCAAAATGCTGTGGGATGATGGGATCTGACGAGAAGGTGATATTCGTCAATGTCATCCCTCACACCAACACGTCCCTGCCTGTGCTGAGGTTCAACCTGGAAACCGAAGGGACGACTGCCGCCCAAAGCTCTGTAGAGGTCATCACTCAGGTCGGTACTGCTCAGACGAAGCCCTGCAGCACAAAGCTTGACGGTCTGTTTATTATTATGCTATATTCAAGACGAAATGGGAAGACAAATTTGATCTGATGACAGACAGAGGATTTTCTGCCCTAAATTTGATTCCTGCATGTGTTAGCCAATCCAGAAGTGTTTGGTTCATACTTTATTTTAGAGTGAGTTGGGATTTTTCACAACCTGACATGCTGTGGGACTTGAAAGGTACCACCGATACATTTTGATTGGGGGTTATGTTATCTCTCATTATATCTCAAAAAGTTTGAGCTGTGATACGAGTTAAGGATTGCTCATTCTAAAACATTAATTTGTGCTAGATCGTGCTGCGTGTGTCATTAATAGTGCATGATAATGTAGTTGAGCCATCTTGGCAGACATTTATGAAGTGGCACGGGGAGATTCTGGATGCAGTTGACTGTGCTTTCTTTATTTTCTCTCAGGGTCTTTACCAGGGAGGCTTTGGCTATCACTTGGCTATTTCTGGCAAGTCCTTTGCTGCACTCTGTGAAAACTTCCCTGAATATCTGCCAAAGGTAATAAAATGTTTTTTCTGCAGAAATATTCTGAAAATGAACTATGAGAAGGCATCATGCATAAAGCAACAATGGGGCAGTGGGAGTAGTGTCAGAGACAATGATTAAACTACATTGTACTGAGGTTACAACAGGCTGTATTTCAAGAACATTTGCCACCTTCAATCTTTTTTTCCTTTTTTTTTTTTTTTTTAAATGCTGTCTTTGCAGGTTTTGTTGCGAACCACAGTATTTGCTCGCATGACTCCTGACCAGAAAACTCAGCTGGTGAAAGAGCTGCAGAAACTTAAGTGAGTTCAAGCACAAAAGGGGAAGAATGGGAAACACCAAATTATGAAGGAACAGAAAAAAAGAAGGAATAAACTGAGAGCAACAACGAATGAATCACAAGGAAATGTCACGACTTTATAAACATGCCGTTCTAATTTTTTTATGTGAAATATGAGGATAAATAGAAAAATTAAGAAGCCATAAGTGAGAACGTTGAATTTAAATACATCTAAACAAATAAACTGCGAATTCTAGTTATGAAGAGAGAAATGGATTATATGTTTGATGTAAATTTAATATCTGAAGGAGAAAGGTTGAGTGTTTTGTTGCTGTTTTTGTTAAAGGGTTTCTAAAACGACATCTAGTGGCCATAGGAGGAGTTGCAGTTTAGAGCACATTTATGTCTTTTTTTCTTTTACCTAAGCTAAAATAAGACAGGTCATAAAACATATTGTTTCATTACAGCTATTGCGTTGGCATGTGTGGGGACGGGGCCAACGACTGCGGGGCCTTAAGAGCTGCTGACATCGGGGTTTCTCTGTCTGAGGCCGAGGCTTCAGTGGCGTCCCCTTTCACCTCTAAGACTAAAAACATCAGCTGTGTGCCGCTGCTTATCAGGTGAGGAAAAGAGAGGTCTTAAAAGTGATGGAGTAAGAAGGATACTGTTTGTTGGAGTAGTGGGTCAAGGGGAAGAAATGGCAACATGATTTTTCCTCCGTGTTTGTGCAGAGAGGGCCGGTGTTCCCTGGTGACCTCCTTCAGCCTCTTCAGATACATGGCTCTGTACAGCATCGTTCAGTTTTCCTCCATCCTCATCCTCTACACGGTGAGTACCAGTGGAGCTTATCACATCCTCACTTTCAAAGAAACCATTTGTCTCTGCTGTCTCTGACTCATCAGCTTAAACATCCTTATATTTAGAATCATTAAAGGACAACATCCTTATATTCAATCCAGGCTTTCTTTTGTCCAATTTATTGGAGCCTGTAAAGCCCCACCCTAAGGCGACTATATGGGGCTAACAACAAACCACAAATGCACCCTTAAAAATTGTGGTTCACAACTGGTATAGCGTATGACCCACCACCTTAACCTTAATGTGAAATCGCGACCCAAATTTTTCTGAAAATTTTTCACCAATCAAAATTATTCAATTAAAAAATTTAGAAGTTCAGATCACAGATCGTCCAAAATATGACTGAACATATCAAATGTGTTTAAAAAGCACTTCATAGACTTTTTGACACATTTTTCTTATGGGCAGTCATTCGCGACCCACTCAAAACGGCTCCACGACCCACTTTCGGGTCCGGACCCACCAGTTGAGAACCACTGCTTTAAAACAAATCGTACACCTTACCAAAGTCAAAACAAAGGGGATTTATTATTGACATACAAACAAAATCATTAAAGGGAGATCAACTCAACAAGAGGAAAAGACGTTCTCATATGATACAAATACAGGATTTAATTTTTCTAAACACAATTCTTCCTTTTGTGTGTGTTCAGATGAATACGAGCATGTCCGACCTGCAGTTCCTGTTCTGTGACATCTTTGTGGTGACTCTGCTGGCCTTCGTGATGGGAAAAGGAGGTCCCAGTAGAGAGCTGCACCCCCGCAGACCCCCGGCCAGTCTGCTGGGTCTGCCTGTCCTGGGCAGCCTGTTCATCCACAGCTGTATGAGCGTCCTGGGCCAGCTGGCTGCGCTCTTCATCACCGCCTCACAGGACTGGTCAGTCACAGAGGGGTTGCTTTTATTTACTCAGGCTTGCTATGATGATGAGTTGTAAAAGATTCAATTAATCACCAGCTATCTGAGGAATTAATAAATTGGTTTCATTAAATTAAAGATAATTCCTCAAATTCAGACATTTTCTGCGTTCTGTACTCTATTACTGTAAGCTGATATCTTTCAGTTCTGGGTAGAACAAAATTTCAACCCTTATGGACATTTCATGGACGTAACAGCTACTTGATCAATGGAACTCCTCTTTAGTTGCTGATTTTTATTTGTGTCATTCATACTAAATAAAATCCTTCATCTCAGATTCAGAGAAAGACCGGGAACCTTCATGCTCTGTTGTTGTTTTTTTCTTTAGGTACGTTCCACTCAATTCAACAGTTTTTGGAACAGAAAATCTGCCCAACATGGAGGACACCAGCTTGTTTGCCGTGTCAGGTTTCCAGTACATCATCATGGCTGTGGTGGTGACAAAGGGATACCCTCACAAGAAACCTCTCTATCACAACGGTGAGGCTTTAGAAGAAACACTCGATCACTGATTTATGTCATCAGCTTTATTCAGTATAAGGTGAAATCTACTGATGGTGTACAACCTTTTATTAATCGTTATTCTCTTCTTTCCAGTGCTTTTCCTCTGCTTACTGATTGTTCTCTTTGCCCTGATGACTTGGCTGGTCGTGTACCCGGGGGCTTGGGTTTGCCGAGAACTTCAACTGTACGACTTCTCAGACGTGGATTTCAAACTGCTGCTCGTTGCCGTGGCTGCGCTCAACTTCCTCATTTGTTTTGTTGCAGAGGTGAGTGATGAGTTTAGAGAAGGTCAATACCTTTGAAGACTACTGTTACTCTGCAGGAATGTGGAAAAAACACAGCCGGCTCCATTCCTTACTACAGCACCAATCAAAAGACACAAATGACAGTCTGTGGATAAAGCTAATGTTGGGACTCTACACGATGCTTTCAATTTACGTTTTTATCTCTTTGAAGATCTGGAAAGATGGTTTCTGCCTTTGTAATATTATACTTCATGAACAAGAGAAACACCTCTGGTTGTCTTTACTTCCCGAAGGCTTCAATGGAGTTATGTGTTCATAAGGGTAGATAAAATAAAAAAGTCAAAAATCCCTAAAAAATGTCAATGCCTTCTTGAGCGCCCGACCACAGAGAGACACATCGTTAAAGGCATCGCCAGCAAAACCATTGTTTTCCTATGGTAAAGCCCGCTTGATGTGCGCTCTTCTTTGCAGCTGTGTGATGCATTTTTCTAGCAACTTCCTTTAAAGTCAAAAGTTCACAGAAATTCTACTTTTCAACTCAAGACACGGTGTCGCAGTGCTTGTCAATGTCACTTTCGGCCGAAGCTGCAAATCAAATCAAGTAGGAGGATTAACCTCCGCTTTTTTATGACATTTTCCCTCTTCTCGTTTGGGATCAAAGCAACGGAGAGAGCTCTACTTTTGCTCGAATCCATTTTTTCCCACTTACTTTATTGGGTCGCCCGTATGTGCACACAGCCCTGCTCCACATGTATTTCTCATTTACTATGTTCTCATGGTAAACATGTTTTGGATGTGAAACTTGAACTGGGGTGGCACATGTGTGGGGTAAATACCTGGATGCTGCAGTATGTGTTTCCACCTGCGAGGTGAATAAAGTTTTAGAACTGAATAAACATTGTGTTTATTACAGTCAACACACTGGTGCTCCCAGCAGTTGTTCCCCCAGATGCTGACGCCCAGCACAACCTCTCTCCGTTTGATCAGGCCTTTTTACACAGAATACTTTGATGTTAAAGTGCTACTCACGCCTTTTCATATTTTCTTCTCAAGCCTGGGCACTAAAGCTATTTTAATTGTTTTCTTTGTAATAGCCAATAGTCACGTACAGTATATGAACAGATATCTGATTTTGCAGGGATGATCCTCTCCACATTTTATGTCCACTTTATTTCTAAACATCAATTTGGAATAGCAAACTCAAATGTGGACATTCACACAGATATGATTTCTTTTTAAGAGCATTTTTATGTTTTTGTTTTTTTCCACTAGGCGCTGATAGACCTGGGTATGCTGAACTGTCTCCGGTTGCTGCGTGGAACGCGTCAGTCCAAGAAACAGTATAAACGTCTGAATGCCCTTTTGGCTAACTCTCCGTCATGGCCGCCTCTCAATCAAGCCCTGTCGCCCACAAATCAGACTGTCATCTTCCTTAGCTAGCGTCTGCTTCCCCCCCCCCGTCGGACACTGTCAAACAAACCAAACGATGCTGTTGATGTCTGCATGGCAGCTCAGCCCAACCAACAATGCAGAATCCTGTTTACATGTGAATAAAACTATTTTATTAAGATTACTGACTGGGACTGTCAATTAACATTTTTATTGAGTTGTGGTGTGATTTCATAGTGTCTATGTGGGATATTAAAGGCACACTAAATTCTCATGTTTGCACGCCATTGCAGAGTTCCATCTTCTCCCCACACTGAGAAGGGTTCTGTTTGGGTTCAAGCTTTGAGAATGAATGAAAATATGCAGCAGAAATTTAACTTGTATTTGATATGTTTTTAACAGAATTATGTTCTTAATGAGTTCAATGCACTCATTGAAGCTTCTTTGGTTTAAGAAATTAACATCAGAAATTCACTTTTTTTTTGTAAATCATTTTATTAAATCAGTATTTACAGGCAGTTTGTGTTTCCACTCAGCGCTCAGCTTAACATATCTCTCTCCTGCTGCTAGATTACCTGAACTAAAATCTCTTGAAAAGTATTTTGCATCCTCCCTAAGATATACTCAGCTTCTTGAACTACAGTAATAAAAAAATAACCAGGAAGTAAAGATGTGATACAGGAGGCACAAGCTGAATTGAACCATTACAAGAACCTTTGTACTGATGATGTGCACCACTGAATATGGCTTTATTTAGAGCTCTTCTCTGGACAAATGAAAAAGGTGAACAACTTAAGTATTAAGTTTTGGGCACATTGGCTCTGGTCGGCCAGATAGTCGCATACAGCTGTGTCTCCATGTTCCACTTCAGCAGCGGACCAACTGTTTTGACTTTCTTGCAACAGCAACATGCCAACAGTCAAACACAAATATAAAAAACTGTCATTCATTCATCTTGGGACATCTTCAGTTACATTTCACTGCACACTCTGAATAGCACTGTTTAAAACAAAGTGCCGACCCGAGGTTTAATACATTTTCTGTTTGAGCGGCAAACTGTCTGGAGAAAATACAATCCTTGTTCATTTCATTCAGTCTTGCCGTCCTTTGCACCCGAGCTGCTACGCACAGAGCGTCGGGGAAGGACACAAAGAGACGAGCACACCTGCTGACAACGTGGAGATATGATGAAGAGGCTTGTGGAGTACAGCAGTCCAATCATTCCCCCCCCCGACTGACCTTCCCGTGACTTGCTGCCAGCACCACCTTCTCATAATGACATCTTCATTAACTGATGTATATACACATGGGTCGATTTTAAAAAGGGGATTTTGGTTTGTTTTCTATTAAAATACTGCTCTGACATCGCTGCCAATCTCGTACAAAAGGCAGAAAAGCTACGTAAAAATTGAATTACATCTCCAATCTCATTATTTGTTTTTTTCCTCTCCCTTTAGTTTTAAATAGAAATAATAACGCGACAGTCCAAGGAAGACAGTCATAAAAGCTCAATCAAAAAAACAAACAAAAAACACATTAACAGAACACATCGGATAAAAAAAAAAAACAACCTCGACAAACATTACCCATACCCTCGGATTATAAAAACAAATGACAACTTATATATTAGGGATGGCCTGATAACGCCTACAGCTCTGTAATTAGGCAGGTAATAGTGATGTACTCATAATAAGAGGTGAGTTGACTGCAGCCCAATGTGAATGTTTTCTCAGGAGAGGTTAAAACTCTGCTTTTTGAGACTACTTAACCACCAAACAAATAAAAACTGCAGATGTTGGGTGTTTGTTTTGTATCCTGAATACTGTCGTACTGAACAGGTTACTAGTGGTGTCTGTGTGATATGATGTACTGCTGTAGATATCAGAGCATCCCTAATATATTTCAATAAAGACAAGCGAGAAAAACAAAAGATAAAAACTTAGTCAGCCGGCGCTTGAAAACCTAAAAACATATGAAGAGGGGTGAGAAGTGATGCCTTGTATTATTGCTGAGGAGATGCTGCTGCCGAAAAGTACCAGCTCATCTAATTTTGCTATGGCCCAAAACTCTTCGTCCTCGTCCTCTCTTTGCCCTCCTTTTTTAAGTCTTTGCTTCAGCCTCATGGGAATCCTGAAACGCGGCTGGGCACTGAAGGAGGAGAGAGGTGAAGGTGAGGGGCCGCCGCTTAAAGGGATCATCACAGTGAGTCCAGAAGAAGTTCATAATCACAGTGTCAAACCGACAGGAGGAGTGGGGAGAGAGGGCAGCACATTTTCATTTGACTTCCCCCCAGAGTCCCTTGCTCCCTCAAAGTCCCACATGACTGCTAGTTTAAGGAGGAAGTTTTTTAAGACACGAGTGCTGTCTTTGCTCTCAGGTGGGCCTCGATCTCGCTCCCCTTAATGGCTGGGTGGCTCCAGGGCCCTACTTATCTGTGCTGTCGGAACCCCTGGGTGCCGTCTGGGCCAAGTGGCTGCCCGACAGTGTTATTGTTTGATCTGGTGTCCTCTGAAGGCAGTGTAGAGTTATTGCGGCCTGACCTGACAGAAAGGAAGGAAACAAGAAAAATACATTAAAGAGATTAGTCTTTATTACAGGATCCCTGTAGTCTCATGACACATAGAGATCCATGCATGATTGTGGAACGTGTTTTCATTGGGAGCACATTTGGGAGCACACTGCCGTTTTCAGTCAATGAACTTAAAATGTAAACAAGAACCAGTCAATCAAGTTATGCAAAATTGCATCATGGAGCTTTCTTTTATTCCCCAGCTCCACCTCCTGCCAATCAAAACCCCATCAAGCCAAAAGAAAGACAAAAACAATGGGCCTCTGCCAGCTGTAGTCTGACAAATGAAAAACAAAAGGCTACAGGCCAAGAGGAGAGCTCAACAAGGCGTCTGACTATTTATCTCAGTTTCAGCCAAAACACATTTCCTTTTATTTATTTCCTTTTATAAGGTGGCCATTGCCAATTGTCTGATTGAAAGCGCGTGTTTCATCCATTATGTCTACTACATATTGAGGCTCGATAATTAACTGGAATATAATGAATAATACAATGCAGCTGGGAGTACCGTTCAAATCCCAGATGATTTATCTTTTTATAAAGGTTAGAGTTTCTCAAACAGAATGTCATGTTCTTTTGACTCCAAAAACTATAGAGGCTGTAGTCCTTGAAGCGGGTGGCCTGGGTTCAAATCCGACCTGTTACTGCTTTCTCGCATGTCACTCCCAAATCTCTCTGTCTCTGATTTCCAATTCTATCCACTGTCCTATCTCTTCAATAAAGGTATTAAAAGCCCACCAAAAAAACTTAAAAACTAAAAACACAAATTGTGATGCGACAGTATTTGTACTTTTATTAAATCCCTATCTTATGATTTAGTTTTAGATTTAAAGATGGTACAGTGCTTTAATCATATTGAAGCACTACTCTCCCAAATGTCTTAATTTCCCACTACTCTGTGAGCAGACAGACTTAAAAAAAAGGCTTACTCCATTACTGCCTTCCTCTCTCAGTTGTGTACATAGTTGATGAAAAGTAAAAAAAAGTTTTCAGCACAAGGTGGAGTTAATAAACTGTATGTGCCCTGCAGCAAGGTCTTATTAGGCTGTGAGCGAAACATCTGAACTGTCAATATTTGTGGATAATTACCTGTCAGTGTTGGGTTTGTCCTGAGGCGTCTCCTCCGGGCAGGCGCTGCCCAGTATTCTCTTCCTGGCCTCAGCGTACTCTGCCTCACGCTGGGCCAGAGACTTGACCTGTGGTGTGGGCCTGTTCTGATTCAGAGAGGATCCCAGCGAGCCGTTATTCACGGGCCTCTTCAAAATACGGATCTGAGGTGGGGGAGCTGCTGGCAGAGAGTCATCCTGTATCACCATGGTGGTCTTCAATGGGGTTCTTGGAGCATTATTGCTGGACTCCCTAGAAGCAGACCAAAAACAAAATCAGTGATTTAACAGACAGGAGGAGAGAGAGGACGTGCAGTGAGTTACATGAATGATGAATCCCTGGACTTATGACAGAAACAAAACACTATTATTGATAATGTTTTTTTTCCTGCAAACCAGCAAAGTGCTATACTATGTAAAATGTTAAGACAATTACTAAATTGTTGGAAAACACTCTCCAGCTCAGCTTACATATAAAAATATAATTTAATTCAATTGATAAAATGAAGTGGATTGAACCATTGCCCCTGGAGAAGATTCTGTATATTGGTGAACTTAAGAGTTGCTCTTATTTATTTCAAAGAGTCTTGTGTTGTGTTTAAGTTTGTGAAACTGAAGCATCATTTTATAAATTAATTAATGTGGGACATGACTCTAATACCTTTGAGGGTCTTACCGTTCTTTTTGGCTGATCCTTAGTTTCTCTTCCAACCGTTTTTCCATTTCCTGCAGAAAAAAAAGAGACTAAATATGAATTCATGTAAAAACAAACAACATGGGGTGGGAAAAATAGTGTTGCAGGTAGAAGAAGCAAGTCAGAGAGGGGATGGAAAGCTTGGATTCAGTTACAAGCTATTTATACATGTGCAGGACAGCTGCCAAGTCATAACAGACAGAGTGCTCATCAAGCTAACATTACCCGGACGGAGCTGCCAGTGAAAGTTACTAATGCAGGTTGTTTTAAAAATAAAGAAAACTGTTTTGATTGACAAACCAGAGGAAATTAAACATCTGGAACTTCAAACTGACCCGCTGCGAACGTCCCAAGTCAGGGGTTCCTAAACTTAACCTTGCTTAGTCCCCCTTTAGCCTCTGTCGGGGACCCCCCATTGAAAGGTTTCTTAAATTCCTTGTACATTGAGAGGAATTTAAGACATGCAAGTTTTAAATAGGTGACCTTGTTTTTACTAACAGTCAATAATCCTGCTATTCCTTCATTTCATTGTATTTTAACAGCCTTTCATAATTAGTCTTAACAACAATCAAAAGTTAAATAAAAATAAAAATGTTTTTTTTATATTCTCTTGGTGTGTCCAATTATTAAATTGAAAGATTTTAATATAAGTAGTGATCAGTAACATCTAAAAATACATGAATCAATATGTTGTTGTAGTAAAAGTAAAAGAAAAAAAACATACTAATCACAAATAATGTTTTTTGTTGATTTATATATACGATCCATTTTCTCCCCTGTTCCCTCCAAGTTTCGGTGACCCCCCCCCCCCCCCCCTTTAGTGCTTCCCTGCGACCCCCCCACTTTAAAAAAAAAACACGTTCGTGACGTCATATATGTGCAGCGATGAAACGCCAGGTAAATGTTAGCCAGGTGTTTTTAAACTTTCAGAATCTGGAGAAACACGTCTCTCTCTTTGCCCAACAACTTGTTGACAACATGGCCGAGATGATTGCCTAACATCATGTAAACTACAGGAAATCACTGATTCACTTCATCTAGATGACGTGTGGGCAAACTCAATCAAACTCAATGGTGAAAATATGCTTCATTAATTACAATTTCACATTAACTTTTAGGTACACACGTTAAATAAAGTCATATTTATGATCATTTTTGATCTTGTAAATTGGTTCATAAAGGTCTCAGATCGTTTCTTTAACAGTTTTAAATTATTTTAAAAACCTGATGTTATGTTATAAATATAAAGGATGTTGTATTAAAAATGATCTTACGTCGATAAAATAAATGTGTGTGACCAACAAAAATCATCCACTGACACATTTACCATGTTAGCCATCCAATAAATAGCTAGCTTAGCATTAGCTAACGTCAACCTGAGCTCTTCAACATGAACTCTTCACTGTCTTACATCGTGTTTACTCGTAAACTGGTCCAACATCATGACCAGAGAGTTACTAAGAGTTCAAGCTGTGTCTGAATTAAATAAAGAAATGCCACTTGAATAGTTAAGTCCATGTTGAGCTCGTCTCGTTGGCTACTTGACGTTAGCGCGTTAGTTTCGTGAAGCTAACGCTTTAGCCACATTGTTGGCCCGTGTGAGTCGTAATCATGAAACAACGTTTTTAAAACTTCTTAAAGCGACGACGTAAAGCCAGTGAAGCTACCAGAATAACAATGCTCGTTAACTACATGTATATTGAGCTTTAAATGCTTACCCCACTGTCAGCAGCTTCCTCCCAACTTTCGGAGACCTCATCCATGTTTCATTTTGCTCAGACACGCTGTTAGCTGAGCCCCTTCTCTGACGTCACACTGTGCTCATTCTCTGACGTCACACTGACGGATTTCCCCAAAGCATACCCCCTTCTCACAGCTGACTTGGGCAAGGAGCAGAATCAGAATCCTTTTAGAAATGTGTTTTGCATTAAATCGAAATAGAAATTGAAACTTGATTAATTGCACAGCGGTGGTGGTTTTTATTTGTCATTATTAAGGCAGTGTGTGTAGATTGATGTCAGATGAGGAGGGCAACAATATTTACAAGAGTAAGTAAGTGGTCATACACACATGTACACCTAGGCTCAAATACATACACATGCATAAACAGGACCCTTTGGACATGAATTAATTGAGCGATGTCAGAGTGAGGGGGGCTGGACATGGATGAGTGCCCCGAAAATTTGGGGGTCAGTGCCTTGCTCACGGGCACGCAGGCAGTACTCAGGCATCTCTTCAGCTGTCAGCCCAATTTCTAGTCAGTCAGTAATTTAAACTTAACGGGTCCTCTGATGCCCAAGTCCCTACAGAGTGAGCTACCGCCGCCCTATACTTTAAAAGGTATCTTGAAATGTTCTGCATGTTTTGTTTTCAGTATGTTGCTTACAATATAATTCAGTTAAAGTACAATGTTGCTCTTACGACTCCTCTCTTGAGGTGTAATTTTATCCTCTTTTAAAGTCAGTCCACTCTCAGTTCATGTTTGCATCAGGGCAGTTTTATTAAGAAAGCATTATAAAATCAACATTTACAAAGTTTACGTCATCATAAACTACATTGATGACAGATAGACAACTACGGCCAACAGGAAGACTTGACATGTAGTCTTTGTGTTTTATACATAATCTTGCAGTTCTTTTTGCTCCTCTTTGGGCTCCACAATCAGCACCTGTGGACGTAGTATCCCGTCACGTATCCTATGATGTAAATGGACACCAGTGCAGCCAAAGCTCCTGCCACCTTTATTGCTAATCCAGTGCTGCCGACACACACTCTGTTGTGGATCCTGTCGGTGTTACATAGAAGAGGTAGAGCAGGTTTCAATTTTATGACCTGGTTTCACCATTCTGTTACTTTGACTGTAAAGCTCAAAGAGTACTTTAAGTTCAGGTTGAAAAGCAAATTTGTGACATGACATTATATCTTTAAACCCCATCAAACACACCTTATTATAGTCCATTCATGACCCATTGTATAGTTTTACCAACTATTTTTTACAACTTTATAACTCTGCTCTATTTGTTCTTTTATAGAATAAAAAAAATCTCATTCCTATGAACATATATATTTGACCCTAACATCTTAATAACAGTCATCACATAGTCTCACCTCATCACAGTTGACTGTGACGCCTCAACATTCATGTTGATGTTGTCTTCGTTCCAGCGATTATACTGAACGTTGCCTGCACCGTTGGAGTCCATGTCGAAGCTTTTTCTTTTCTTCTCCACAGAGGTAAATCTGCTGACTGCAATCACTGTTCAGACACTGCTCAGCTGCCCAGCCTGGACACATACACTCAGAGGATGAAGACTTTTATATGTGTGACTGAATCACAAGTGACCATACAGCCTTTCACGGTATTAAGACAATAGTTGCAAAAAATTAGATAATCCAGACTCCAGAGTTCAAAATAGAATCAGTGGGAGTAGAAATCTAGACAAAGAAATGTTGTTTTAATTCTGTTGATTACTTTGTTTAAACAGCTTTAATAACTTTTAACTAGCATAATGTTGTTGAGTGTCACTAAGTACATTTAAGTGAATACAGAAGATCAATCATGTCAATCAAACAGTTGTGTAGTGTTACCAGCCAAGAACAAAATCAGATGGTTAATTTAATGATTGTCACGTTATATCAGATAAACGTTTAGTGCTTACCTGTTGGAGTCGTAAACAGTCAACAACCTGCTCTGCTTCCAAGCGTCTTCAGACCCACACTGAGACTGAGGGAGTCAAGCTTACTGCTTATGAGACCATGGTCAGAGTTCATGTGTTCCTTAAGGTATGCCATAAATCCACTGGTTGAATTCCAGGATTTGCCTTTCACCTCCTTGCATCACCTTATCGTGCTCAGAGATAAGAAGCAATTTAGGCCATTTTTTGTCACAGGTTTCATCACATCCTGTGTAGACTTTGGTTCGACTGTGTTGTAGCACTCACTGGACATCACAATGATGGTGACAATTTTCCATTCAACACCATACCAAGGGAAATAGTTGGAGTAGGTTAAGGGCCCTCTGATTACCAGAAGAAACAAGTAGGATAGGCACTTTATAGTCATTGTATGCTAAAATACAACAAAACTTTTTAGACAGCAGTCCTGTACAGCAGCAGGATAAATCTGATAAAAAGCGGAGAAAAAAAAACATTTAGCTAATAAAAATATTTGTTATTATTTATTTAAACTATAGCTTATAATAGGGTCCAGATGGTGGATGAGCCTGAATTCATCACACTATGTGTCTGGCTTATTGTCTGTATAGAAAGATTAGTAACGTAGTATTGTATATATTTATACATATTATTATATTCTATTAACTTGCATTATCATATTATTATATCTGAGGAAGTATTTGTTTCACACCGGAACTTTTTCAGATGTTACAAACACTTCTGAGACTTCCGGTGTGAACAGAATACCGCTGCGCGTATTTCAGGTTTGTTTAGCCCTTTCACATGCCCGCTGCTTAAACTCATTATTCACTGTAATTACGCTTTTAACTAAAGCTGCAGATACACTCACGGTTTCGTTGGTGTATCGCTCTTCGTAGTGTTCTTCCTGTTTTATTTGAAGTCATGTAATTAGCTCCTGAAGTTGTTTAGCGTCACCTATGCTAATTTTAGATAGCTAACTGTTTCTAGCTAGCTATTAGCATCACCACTTGTCCTACAACAACGAGGGTCAAAGTGAGAACTCTTTAACTTACAGATTTATTTACAGCACTGGACTGTGCTGCTACTGTACGTCTCCACAGTTTATTCAGAGACAAATTACACTTTAATGAGACGTTTACGTCTGCAGGGCTGGCCTTTAGCTAACGTTAGCAAAGTGTTGTGATGCTTGTAACGCTTTAGATATTAATTAAAACATCAATGTTTCCTGGGTAAGGGTCAACTTTAATCAAACTTAAGACATTGATAAGAGTTATTCTCGTGTATCCTTTTCGTATTAGTTGAATCTTTGTCGTCAAACATCGGCGGTAACAACATGTGCAGTAAAAGTTTTTCAAAATAAAAGTGACGTGACGTCATGACAAACAGAGTTGATGTCATGTAAAGTTACTCTGGTCAAGATTTTATTTTTACAAATTTCTGTTTTACAAAAAGTCCTTAAAATCTCAAATTTTGAATTATTTGTGCGTTTCTTATTTTTTCTTTTATAAAATACACCTGTTGTCTGATTGTCCGAGTTCAACTGATGAGAAATGTTATTTATAATTTAAAAGAAATATAGTAACGGATCAGTTTTAACTACATCCATTCAACTTGTATTACTTTGAAACTAATCAGACATGTCATTAAGACTTTCTTGTGTTGTTTGTTGAGCAGGCGGTGGAGAGTGGATGCTGATGGGGGACGAAAAGGACACCTGGAAAGTAAAAACACTTGACGAAATCCTACAAGAGAAGAAACGCCGAAGAGAATTAGAAGAGAGGACAGACCCCAAGCGCCAGAAAAATGTAATGTATTTCAAACCTAATATTAGACCCTCGTAAACCATGTGGCACATTCATTTCAGTACTGTTCATAACAATTATAATACTAACTTATAATAGCTCTTTTTAATTTTTATGTTGTAGACTATTTATATAAACACTTATCAGGGAAAATCAAATAATTACTGAGAAGGCCTTTTGTATTTTGACAAAACAGGACAGTAACTTATTTTTTTCCTCTTTATTATGAGCTCTAACAGAACGGGTAAGTGTCCAAAGCTTATAGTAATAAAACGGTTTGGACAGGAAAAGTATTTCATGATTTGTTTTTGTCAAGAATTGTTTTACCTTATAGGTAAATGTATTATGCTTACCTACTTTCTTTTTACATATCAAAGGACATTTTATACTTGTTTTTTCAAACTGTTACAACATATTCTTCCCTCTTGTCGTTTACAGTTCACCCAGGGCCCTGTTCCACAGGCGGATGATCGGGAAGCCAAACGAGACACTCCGGAGGAAGGAGAACTACGGGATCAAAAAATGGAAATAACAATTCGTAATTCCCCGTACACACGGGAAGACTCAACAGAAGACAGGTATGTGAAATTGTTGGAAAGAAAATCCAGTGATAATGTCGACCAATGGAGTCTTTACAATGTTTTCTTCATTTTTATTTAGGGGAGACGAAGATGATTCACTGGCAATCAAGCCCCCACAACAAATAGCAAGAAAAGACAAATCTCACCACAGAAAGGAGGAGAAAAGAAAAGATAAAAGACGTCATCGCAGTCAATCTGCTGAAGGAGGTGCGGGAGTGCGGCTTATTAAAACAAACAGAGACACGTGTTTCACAGTTGAACACATGTTTTGAATGTGTTTTCTCAAATCTGCTTCCACTTACATTTATTTATTTTTATAGCAGGGAAACATGTACGACCCAAAGACAAAGAAAAAGAGCGAGAGAGCGAACGCAGGAAGCGTCAATGGGAAGAAGACAAAGCCCGGCGAGACTGGGAGAGGCAAAAACGGAGGGAACAGGCCAGAGCTCATTCACGCAGAGAGAGGTGAGCGCTGATCCTGGAAATCCACTAAATGTTAAAAGAGCTTAAATCAGTTCAGGCACAGAAGTATTTGTTGTTTGGTCACCACTTGAGTTTAATCATTTAACATTCATTCAGTGTATACACAAAGTATACACAAACAAACTGTGACACGTTGTTAGTGGAGATTGAAAGTACTGAAGTGTATTTCCTCTAATGCACAAATAAAAACAATACAGACTCAAGTGGATGGACCAAACAATCAACTTATGAGCCAGGTGTAAAAAGAAATGTGAATCAAGTAGTACATTCATAAAGACAACAGATCAGCCCTGTAACTATCAACTAACTGTGTGTTACATAAGCTTTAACGACCCAAACAATGAAAAGATTGACCTTTTGGTTGTCTGGACAGACCTCGATTGGACTCTCCTGGGTTTTTTTTGGACCACAGGGACCGGCTGGAACAGCTCGAGCGCCAGCGTGAACGGGACCGTAAGCTCCGTGAACAGCAGAAAGAGCAACGAGAACTGAAGGATCGGGAGAGGAGAGCCGAGGAGCGACGCAAAGAGCGAGGTGGCCGACGAGAAGGTCGGTGAATGCAGCTAGGCTAGCTGTTCTCTTTATGCTAAGCTAAGCCAAACACTTATTGGTTCCAGCTACTGACAGACACGAGCTGAGTGCTGCAACAGATGGGTGAAGTGTCGTCTAACCAGCTCAAAAATATCACACTGTCACAGAATTATTACTATCATCACTATCAGTAACAAGGAGCTCCAATAGAAACAAACCATATGTTTTTTTGTGTTAAATGCTTTGTAATGACTGCACATTATATTATTCATTATTCATATTAATGTACATTTAGTTTTTTCTTCAATACTGCCATAAGGGTGGAATTTGATGTCATAGATAAACAAATGCATATGATATTTTCCCATCATGATATTTTGTGATACCAGTAGCATTTTGTAAGTCTGATAATGATTCTCTCTGTTAAGAAGTCAGTCATACTCTTCAAACGATAAACCATATTTGTAGCATCTTGGAATTCAGTTTTTTTTTTAAATCTATCTGTGAACATTTATTGTAAATCTCTAGAAATTAGTTTTAAACACTCCTTACACACTCTCTCACTCTCTCTTTAGTGCCTTCTCATCATCGGATGCTACCCGAAGAGTATGACGATAAGTCAAAACTAAGTCACCGCAGCCGGAGTCCCCCTTCTGTTCCCCGGGACCGAGGTGAACAGAGTGAACCACGGAAAAGTGCGCGTGGGTTTTCCTTTATTTCTCTCTTTGATTAAAGATATCATGTCATTGTTTTATTTTTGTTATACCTAGTTATATCCTGTGCAATGACTGCCAAATATCAGGATTAATTTACACTGTGATTTGTCTGCAGCATCAAAGGAGGAGAAGCCAGAGGGCAAAGATCTGCTCACAGACCTGCAGGACATCAGTGACAGTGAGAGAAAGACCAGCTCTGCAGAGTCCTCCGTCGGTAATTGATCATTTAAAATACACTTTTATCAACCAGAAGACATGGTCATTATACAATACATGTTTTTTACTCCATGATATTAAATATCTAAACACTTGTGAGGCCTGACCCCTCTGTGAGGACATTGCTGCTTCAGATAATTCTTGTTTGTTTTCATAGGTCAGTATTTTGCAATGAAAGGCAATAGGTTGTTCATAAACACCACAGGAATGTACCAGCGCTCAAACACAACCAACAGAACGAGAAACGACTTATGTCAATGTTTTTACATCTTGTTCGCCTTCTCTAGCATCTGGATCTGGATCTGACGAGGAAGAGGATGATGATGACGAAGAGGAGTCCAGCAGCCAGAGTGAGGGTGAAGAGGAGGAAGGGGAGGAGGAGTCTGTATCCGGCTCTGGGAGGTCTGAGCAGAGTGCAGGTAAAACTGTTGAAGACTACTTTACTGGTTGAGTTATTTTCACCGTCTCCAGTCCATTTAGACATCGGCACAGGTCTAACACGGCGGCTTCCTTTATTTCAGAGGACGTGAGTGAAGACGAGCAGTCAGAGGAAGACTTTGAAGAGGAGAGGGAAAATGGAAATCACATCCCTGCAGGTGTGTACACATGACTCGTGTGATGTCTGTGATACTGAACTACCAAGTCATCCAAAGTTTGAATCAATTCTATGTTGATTGTTTTTAATCTGGAAGTAATAGAGGAAGAAAGTTGCATGGCCCACTAGAAAAAGTTCATGAGTCATATATAAACATACGGGTCAGTAAAAGCTTTGTCTGCTGCACTTCCAGGAGTTTCTCTTTTATTATTCTGCTCTTGAAGGTCGATGAAATTTCTATTTTTCTCATTCTCGTTAATGTTGGCTCTTCAGCTTCCTTAAGGGAACACCAGCGATCCAAATGCAAATGATAAGATAGTTCTGTTTCTGAGAAATTGTAGTTTTACAAGGACTGACACGAAATTACATTTTTGGAGGACTCACAATGTTCAGTTAAAGATCAAATTAGAGTGACTGCAAACACAAAATGCTTGTTTTTCAGATCCACCAAAAAAAACTTTACAATGACAATCTATGACTGACAAGATGCAAGATGAATCAAAATCGTTTAACCAAGTAAAATAATACAACAAAATATTGGTATCTTAAAAGTAACAGTGACCACGATGAAGGCCAGAAACAAAAACATGTTTGTTTTATTAGAACCTCTAGTCTTTTTTGGCTTTCTGGTCCTTTAAATCTAAAATGTCGCAGCTCAAATTCCCTCCCCAGGATTAAAGTTATCTCTCCGTTCACCCCTCAGTGCCAGAGTCTCGGTTCGATCATGACTCTGAGGAGAGTGGTGAAGACATGGGGGAGGAGGAAGAGGAGGAGGAGGAGGAAGCAGGAGAGAATGACCCCACACCACAGTCTCAGACTCATTCTCGCTCCCCGACCCCCGAAGAGAACTACATCCCTGACTCGCCCCCCATTTCACCTGTGGAGCTGAAGAAGGAGCTGCCCAAATACCTGCCTGCTCTACAGGTCAGTACAGACTTAGCACGGACATGTTACAATTTAGCATAACATTGGGGTTTTAAGTCTTGTGTATTTTTTCTCAGGGTTGTCGCAGTGTTGAGGAATTCCAATGTTTGAACCGAATCGAGGAGGGAACTTACGGTGTGGTCTACAGAGCCAAGGACAAAAAGACAGGTAGCGCAAGAAAACACGTTTGTGCGTTTGATGTTTTTGATTGTTCAGATAAATTTATGAATGAAATCGTGACTATGGTCTCTTGTTTGCAGATGAAATTGTAGCCCTGAAGAGGTTAAAGATGGAGAAGGAGAAGGAGGGCTTCCCCATCACCTCTTTAAGAGAAATCAATACAATCCTAAAAGCTCAGCACCCGAACATCGTCACAGTCAGGGTGAGAGAATTTTTAAATTACTTTCTGATCAACTCTGATTGGATGAGTTCACTCCCTAACATATTCCGGCTAAATCTAACCTGTACATTTTCTCTGTGTTAGGAAATAGTTGTTGGAAGTAACATGGACAAGATCTACATTGTGATGAACTACGTAGAACATGACCTGAAGAGTCTGATGGAAACCATGAAGCAGCCTTTCCTGCCAGGTAATGAGAGACACTGTTGAGTCACGTTTTGTGTGAGTGAAAAGTTCATAGTGATGTTGTCTTGTTTAGAATTTGATAGATTTCTATTGGTTTAGCGTTGAATGTCTGCAGCTGTGTTAAAGCAGGATGTTTCTCTCCTCAGGGGAAGTCAAGACTTTGATGATTCAGCTTCTTCGAGGCGTCCGACATCTCCACGACAACTGGATTCTCCACCGTGATCTGAAGACGTCCAATCTGCTGCTGAGCCACAAGGGGATCCTCAAGGTAAGCTCAGACTGTCCGAGGTTCTCACTGTGCCCTGTGAATGCAGCTCAGGGAGTCCACAGCAAATCAAGGTTTAAATCTAGAGGAATTTTGATTTGACTACTCAAAATGGTACCCATTTCCAATCTATTTTCTTCTCTGAAAAGGGCAAACAAACCCCCTCACACCGTCTAACCGATGAAGGTCTGCACAACTTTCTCCCTGGCTAGAAGCTACAAAGAAGGGTTGAAGAAACAACACATGATTACTTAGAGTCAATCAGAGCATGACTTCTGGCATTACTGAGTCCTCGTGTAAATAAACCAGACTTTCACTGACAATTCTCAGTATGAGTTTTACACAACCTGACAACAGAAAATGTGAATCACACTGCATTTTTTAAATTCTATGCAGCCTGAACAGAGTATATGAAGGTTTTCTAAGACCAGAGAATGGCAAGAAAATGCGTCAAAGTAGTTAAAAAGATGTTCTCATGCCTACATTAAATATTTTTAATGTGAGTGAAATGTCTTAAACTGTAGATTGGTGACTTTGGTTTGGCCCGGGAGTACGGTTCCCCCCTGAAGCCCTACACCCCCGTGGTGGTGACCCTGTGGTACCGATCACCCGAGCTGCTGCTTGGAGCCAAGGTGAGAATTTGAGTTCACATTGTTTCTGCACTTTACAAAGTACCAGATGACAAAGCAGCTGAGACCATAGATATTAAGGTTATTTACATTCTTGCAGGTGATTATATCATCTTAATCAATACTTTTACCCATCTTCTTTTACTCCTCCAAAAAATGGAAACATCTGTGAAGGATTTGGTTTACAAGAAAACTTAACATCCAAACACTATTTTGAGTTTTACATTAAACCGGTCAGACAGCAGAGGTCCATCCAACCAACCATCAGCACACATCCACTCTCACACAAAACTCTGACGATGCAGCGTGCCAGGCAGACTGTCTACTCCGTTTCTGCACACTGTCACTGTGTTTGTTCTTTTCTCCGCAGGAGTACTCCACAGCTGTGGACATGTGGTCAGTGGGCTGCATATTTGGGGAGCTCCTCACCCAGAAACCACTTTTCCCTGGAAAATCTGAAATTGACCAAATCAACAAGATTTTCAAGGTAAATGCCTTAATGATGCTCTTTTAAAATGGAGAAAATCCAGAATATACAGTGTAAAGCTCTTCTGTTAACAGCCTCTAAATGTGTTGGAAAGTGTCGTCTGTCAGAGTAGGTCAGTGTGGAGTTCTGATGTGCACCACAGGGTGGAGCTATTGGAAGCCATTAACTCTGCTGATGGAGTTATGAAACTGAGAAATTAAGCATATAAGGTTTTTCCATAGTTGTGCCGAAGCATGCCATGCTGGCAGGTTTGGGTGTTTTTCCGTTTGACAGAGCAGCAATTCCTGTTGTTGACCTTGATGACTTGTTGAAGGTGTTTTCATCACAAATCACTTTAAGAGCCTCTCACCTTGCAAAATAAAACCAATACTGGAATCCCAACAGGGGCCAGTGCAACATTTCTAACTTATCTTCTGACAAAACAGCACAGAATATGTCCATGTGTGCTTTTTATGAGATGCTTACACAGTTTAGTAAAGGAGAAATCAGACAGGCACACAGTAGTCAAATAAACTCTGAACCACAGTAGTTTGGGTAGAAACTATAAAAGTAATGAGAGCTGAACACAGACCTTTAAAACCCGAGCTTTCTGTCTGGTTTGCAGCACAGACACACATTAGTTCAGCCGCTGAGGAGGACTCAGCTGTGGCGAGTAGACCATCGAGGGTTGGCTGTTTTTTGCTGCTCGATGCGGTTACCCTCTGAATGTCATCACAGTGCAGCTAAAGTGGACTGACCCGGGCCTGTGGAAAAACCCTATTAGATGGCTGAATGATTTTTAAGTAGATGATGTGCATTATACATGACAGCTGATGTCATTTAGGCCTCCCAAGACATCCTACAGTCTTTACCACTGGTGAATTACAGTATTGAAATGCACTTAGGACTGCTCCATGTCTGTGGTTGATGAATATGATTATATCTCACATCCATCTCCTGTGTGCTAACAGTCTGCTGTCTGCTGACTAGTGTGTGTGTGTGTGTGTTGTCTGTAGGATCTGGGGTCACCCAGTGAGAAGATCTGGCCTGGCTACAACGAGCTGCCCGCTGTGAAGAAGATGACTTTCACAGAGTATCCCTACAACAACCTGCGAAAGCGCTTTGGAGCACTCCTCTCAGACCAAGGCTTTGACCTCATGAACAAGTAGGGTCCATTAAGGATTTCTTATTCAACACACACACGATACAACATAACACCTCACAGATGTTGCACTGCAGCTTTACTGCACTACAAACATTCTGACTGTCATATTACAACATGTGAATCCTGAGATTGAGATTTTCTGATATCTGATATGCCAATATCTTCCAACTCACTTTGGCAGATGTCAGTTCTGATTTACTCACTTGGCATAATTAGGCAACTTCTTTAACATTAATCACTCTGTGGAGTTATGAGCTGGTTATGAAAGAGACTTAAATTAAGACGGTTGTCTTTTATGACCTACAGAAGCAAATGAGACCATCAGCGACCACAGGATTGAATATTTCCATATCGTTAATATTTGTGCCTAAAACTGCTGAAGCAGGGTCATTTGACAGACAAAGACATTAACTACACACTCCACAAATTGTTTATGGCAAAGAATCATATGGTTGACTGTTAAAAGAAAATCTGCATTAGATTTGTTGAACAAAACTGGCAAATAAAAGAAGATAAACAGCAGAGTTCACATAGTTCGCCAAAAACAACATGAGCCAAAAGTTCCTCACATGAGCTCAAAGCTACAAATATTATTTTTGGGTAGGCAGCTAAATTAAAGATTGTTGAGAAAAAGATGCAATTAATACCGCAAACCAATTTTAGGAACGGTCACACAGCAGTTGTTTACTCCTAGCTTAAACATGCGTGTGTCTTATTGATGACAGCGCTAAGTTGGCGTAGTTTGTTCAAAGGTCTAGAATACTCATTTGTTCCTCGAAATAACCCACACAGGCGTCATAATAATCCATCTTTTTATTGATGGAAATGATATCAATGAATGTCAAACATCAACCACTGATATCAGTAACAATCAGCATGACAGTGGAAATTGCCTTACTTGGATGAACACATTGCTTCCCTGTCAGAGTCCACAACTCTTTCCAGCTCAGGCAGTGCATTTCTGGCAGGCGGACTTAAAACATGACAACGGCAGCGGGCTTGTAATTCATCAACATGCCTCAGCAGCAGTCCTGTTCCATCTCCTTGTTCCCTCTCACACGCGCTCACCATGGTGATGCTCCACACTACAGGAAAATGTTTTACAAATAACGCACATTTAATACGGAAAATCATTTTCACGCAGCAAGTAATGGGTTCATTACTCTTTCACACACATTCCAGAGATCAGCATTGTTTAGCAGCTGCAAAGAGCAGACGCAGAGTTTTTCAGCTGTGCTCTCAGGTCCTTACCCACCCACAGAGATGTTTTTCCTACACCTGTAAACGACAAAACCATACCGCTCTGTCGCCTCGCAGCTGCAGAGGATGGTAACCTCATGTCCACTGTGCAGCAGGAGGAATCACAGTCGAGTGGAAGGCTGGCGTCTGTCCAACACGGCTGAAACCTTCCAGCTGTCAGGAGACTCTCGAGGCGTTTACCCAACTACAGATAAAGACCGCAGGAGGTCGACACAGGAGTGCTTTTTTTAGAAAAACCTCGGACAGAGCAGGGTAGTAAGGATATAGACGAAGAGTTCACAGGTAGATATCACACAGATGTTTGGAATATCACATCCCCCTGTGACGATTGGGGCCTTTGGTATATTTCTCAGAACTTGCTTTTGAAGTGCAATTATAAGGTGAGCCAGATAAGAGACTTGTGTTTCTATCCCGGGCCTCAAGATTCCGGATTCTGCTTCTTTTCTATCCTATAAATTTAACTTACTGTGATCAGCTCGTGTCCTAGATATTAAAAAAAAGCTCTTTAAGCTCAAATGAAAACCAGCACAGCCCTTGGGTCCTGAGAAAGAATGAGGGTGTTAAGAAGGCAATGTCACTGCTTAACAGATGCCGACACTCTTGTTTGAGAAGCTGCGCCCCACATGCCTCCTGAGCAGAGATGCACCAATTATGAAAACAGGGTAGATACCGACACCCTGATGTTAAAAATGACAATTTAGTTGATTGCCAATTCCGATACCAATGTCTGACTTTTTCGTAATTCTTAGTGTCTGTTTTTCCTGCGATATGGGTGCATACAGATGTTCAAGTGAGGCAATCCCTGCTCTTCAGCTTCCAAAATGCCAGCATGCTGAGAAAAATCACGTCCTGCGGTAGCAATATACCAGCGTTGTCTGGTTACTAACAAAGCAAAACAACAGGCCTTATTTGTGTTGCCATTGTGGATTCTCTTTGTTTGACAGGGCTAATGACACAGCACAACTGTATGATTAATCCTTTCAAATCCCTATGTGTCATCAAATCACAGTCATCTACCCTTCCACACATAAACAGGCCAGTTTCAGGGTGGTCTTAATTGTTCAACCCACCACCCCTGCTCACATGTTAAGGATTGTAATCAGACAAACCAAGAAAACCAATTATCACGATTTAGCAGCTTCCCATTACGCTGTGTTGATCCTGTCAGATAATGTTAAGACAAAACAACCAGCCCCTCATGTAGCAGCTGCATCCCGGCTCAAATCGTTTGTCTAGATGAGAACCAGAAATCATGTTTACCAAAAAGGATTAGAAATGATTTTATTAAAATCTACACAGACGATACAAATGAGTCCGCACAATAATCTGAGACGCCTGACTACTTGTTCTTCTTCATTGCAATATCATTCAGTTGGTTAAGCGTCTCCATATGAACCGGTTCATTAACTTCTTCCAGATTCCTCACCTACTGTCCCAGTAAGAGGATTTTATCAGACGAGGCGCTCAAGCACGAGTACCTCCGCGAGACGCCGCTGCCCATCGAACCGTCCATGTTCCCCACCTGGCCGGCCAAGAGCGAGCAGCAGAGGGTGAAGAGAGGCACCAGTCCTCGTCCACCCGAGGGAGGCCTGGGCTACAGTCAGCTGGTAAGGACATTAGGCTCCACTTTCTCCATGACATACGGCTACCAGGCTTTCTGAACGCTGTCTGTGTTAAATAGATTACAGAGGTACGGGCTTCTGCTTTGTGTCCGGTTATTTCCTCCTTGTGTTTTCCATGATGAGCACCTTCAAACCCCTAATGTTTTCACCAGTGGGCCTACCCACCCAGAAGCTTAAACCTGATACTGATATTTTTGAGTTAAGCTAGTGTTTATTTAGGTTTCTTACCGATAAATTACACCATTTAAAGACAGTCGGTTTGGTTGTTTATCTCTTTTTTATTCTTCTCAAAGGGGGGGAAGCTTGTTAAACAAACCTTGGAACATAATATTTCCACAGAAACCAGGAAATCAATAGTAACTAAAATAATATTGTTAATAAAATCCATGCATAGTTGTGTGGATCAGGATGATAATGTCTCACCAAAGCCCTGTCAGTATAATAGTTTTCCCAAAGAAACCAGTGTAGTATTGATCAGTTCTATAATAAATATGTGAGAAATGTAAATCTCTGATGTTAACAAATGCAGTCAGTACCAATGAGTTATTTTTGTTCCCATATTCTCTGCAGGGCGATGATGACCTCAAGGACACAGGCTTTCATCTGACAACCAGCAACCAGGGAGCGTCTGCAGTCGGTCCAGGATTCAGCCTTAAATTCTGAGTCCAAACACAGCAGGACGCTTCGCTGTCCAACTGAGGAGAGGAGCAAAAAGTTCTAGGACTACTTTTGGAACTGGACTGTCTCTGGTTTGCGACATTAAACCAGATCATTCTCTAAAAACTCAACACCAAACAGGACTGTTTCGCAGCAAGACTGGTGACAACAAACATTTTGAGACTTTTCCCGTAAACCTCACTGCTTCTTCTCTTTTATGTTTTCTTCAAGCATTCAAGATTTTAAATGTTAGCTAACGAAGAGGAGATGCACAGAACCATAAATCTGTTGGAGGTTGAGCTCTGTTTTTTCTTTTTAATTTCACCGTGTACACTTCATGAGAGGACCAGATTTTCTAAATGGTTGGTATTTCCTGGCTGCCTGAGCTACTGTATAATGATGCAGCACTGGCTGTGTGCTCCTTCCAGCATTATGTCAGAAAGTTACTTTGGGCTGTCAGGTCACTTCATGAAAGGAGGAAACTGTTTTTGCTAGAAATAAAGTTTGAAACTTTGTTTTGTCTGCTGTTTTCTCTGTATTTATAAACTCTGTCCAAACTATGCAAACACGACCGCATGCTGCCAGAAAGAGAAAAAAAGTTAAAGGAAGTCGAGCTTAAAAAAAGATCCAGCCTTGAACCCAACTTGGTAGTCGCTGTCCAAAAGTGATGTCATTCTTTGAGCTGCACACTTTGTCTCAGTACTTTGTTCTTTTTGGGGAAAAGAGGCCCAGACGTCTCTCGGCCTTTGTTTTTAAATGGCTCTACGACTTCAGAATTAAACCAATAAATTCTTTGATTTTGAGCCCAAGAAAAATAAACAGTACAGTTTAATTTCCTTGCAAGACCACTTGCTGCTTTCGCTGGAACAGTGAAAAGTCCCCCTTGCTTTGAGACGTCTAGAGCCAGCGCTAAATGGAAATGTTCATTAATCAGTTTTATCTATCCCCCAGCCCCCACTGGAGCCCTTCTGCAGATTATTGCACCTGATGTGTTGAATAAGCTTGGAAGGAGAGCTGCTAGTGGAACTGACGGCTCGGTCTCTGGAGGCAGACTGCTGGCTTCAGTGTGAGGCTAGTAAAGTAAGCTAGACGTCTGAGGTGTTCCATATGTGGTTTAAAGTCCAAATGGTTCCAAAGGCTGTAGACAACATTGCTTACTCTGGCTTTAGTAGCTTACTTTGGTCAGTGTGTAAATTATTCAAATTGCACTCCTCTAAGAAAGAGCTTCTGTAACTTTTTCATGCACCTGAAATGATTGATATTATGTGGATGACACTTTTTTTCCCAGGGACCTTTTAGTGGAAGATTTCTGTGTTTATATATTTATATCTATCTTCATGAAACCACAATATTATCTAAGTTAGTCTCATTTTGCTGTGGACACCCCTAGAAGCTCGGGCTGCCTTTGGAAACCATTAACTACCTTAGCAGCCAGAGGTACACAGAGACATCCTGACTTAATGATTCCAGAGTTGATGTTATTGTCCCAAACAGATGAGGGTGGCTGCAAGGATCCTTCACCACCAAATGAAATGCAGACCGCCCCGCCTGTCTCGATAGCTTTTCACAGTCAGGTAGTATATTCACTGAAATTATACTTGTCACGGAACATTTATTATTTATACATATTAAATCGCAGTGACAGTCATAGTTAAGACAGTTATATCTGTAAAGACAGTTCTAAAAAAAAATACCCAGAAGTATGTGCCCTAGTGAGTGAGGTCATCTTGTGACCATGTATGAGAATGAACTCCAGTTCAGTGTGGAGAGCGCTGAGATGGCCTTTCAGAAGCGCACACGTACCCTCCATGAGTAGTTTGTGAGAACTTTGTCTTTTTTCTTCACAACGCAGGTGTATGTGCCTTCGTTGATGGCGTTGGCCACTATAGTAATGTGGTCGTCCTTCAGTGAGATGTAGTTGGGATGAGAGAACTCCAGCAGCTCCCCGTCCTTGTACCAGCTGAAACAGAAGTTAGACATTAGATGGTGGTAAGTGACATGACACTAAAGCTTCACTGAGGTTGGGAAGGAATGTGTATGTGCTGGATATAAGACATGATCAAGCGGCAACCTCCGGTGTTAAAAAATGAAGCCACTGCGGAAGTTCAGAAAAACTGCAGCTTTTGAGTGTCCACTTGAGCAAACAGTTTTAGCCTGAATAGCTCATTTCTTTATTTGTACACACTGAACAGGGGGTAATTGAGACTAAGAGTCATCCTTACATTTGCATAACTTGGCTTGGCCGAGTTTATTTGACATGTGGGTGTGTTGTGTGTTGTAGCTGTTTTAGTTCGTTAGTTGTTTTACCCAGTCTTGTCGCGGTGTCGGACTTGGCAGGCTCAGGATTTTAAATCAAGACCGTTCAAGAGCACCACTGATCGGCTATTTTTCCACGTCATTTCTGTGATTAGAATGAAAATGCCCCTTTCTAAAACAACAAGTTACTCCACAACCTTCCCGGTGTTACGGTCTAGGCGAGTGACACACCTGCTGCACACAAGATGATGATTTTCCATTGATATGGTCTTGGTCTTGACTCGGTTTCGATCCCTAAATGTCTCGGTCTTGTCTTGGTCTCGGAGCGATCTGGTCTTGGGTATGTCTTGGTCTCGGTCAGTGTGGTCTTGACTACAACACTAACCTGTTTGCCAGAAGGCTTAAGGCCTGCCTTAACTCCACCTGCCACTATATTGGTCGATAATAAGGTGGAGATTTTTCCAATATGGCGACAAGCATCGTTCAGCTTCAAACTGCCTCTTCATAAACAAATGGGTGATGTAACTGAGACTACGTCCATTTTTTATACAGCCAACGGACCTGGCTTACCATCTGATTGGAGCTATTTTGACATGAGGTTGGATACGCCTCTGTCCTGGTTGACAGGTCGCTGTGATAGTAGATAGCAACTTGTCACTTCCTGAAGCATATCCTGCTTTATTGTTGATTTTGTTTTCAAGGGGATGACAATTTACCTAACTATCATCAAGCTTTATTGAAGAACTAAAACTAGAGACTGACACTATAAGGTTAGAAAAAAGAGTTCACTGAGGTAATCAGTCATCTGTGAAATAGGGTTATATTGTAAAAGATCTGCATACATTTGGACTTTTTTCAACCTGTGGAGTCGCTCCCTGCTGGCCATTAGCAAGAATGCATGTTTAAGGCATTTCTGCATTGGCTTACCTTTTTTAAAACTACGTGCCAACATGCTCTTATTTACAGTCTATGGGCGGCAGATACTCACTATACTTTGCCTTTCTTCGATGCTATTTTCTTCCCACAGCGAAAAGTGAGCTTCTTGCCCTCGATGACAAGCTTGTGCTTGGTCCGCGGGGGTGTCGGAGTGGGAGCCACAGTGGGGAAAGGGAATTCTGAAAAAAAAGATTGAGGAGAAAAAAATTCAGCTCACGTTCCAAAATAAGAAGCACAGAGATCAGAGCCTTAATAATGATCAAGCAATGATTCTGTTCATTCAGAAAATATCTGAGAGACACAAAAAGAGACATTATCCTAAAACTCTGTGCATTTCATAATCTGGAGATGAAACAGATTTCCCTTAAAAAAACTTGGTGAAACACAGCTTACTGTCATATTTTGATAAGAACCTTATCAAAGCAGATACTAAATACTGTTTTCACACCCCCATCACCCAGCAGATTTGTGGGCGTCTTATCGATATAATATCTCCCATCTGTTTTCTGACAAACAAACGTGATCAACTTAAGAGTCTGCTTTAAAAACAGTTGCTCTCGTTAATGCCGCAAAAATCCAAATTGACCTTGTGTGTCTCTAACCCTCAAGCCACAGTCTGAAATTCCAGCGGTTTGGAGTCACTCAGGAATTTTCCACAGCCGTACAACGTCTCCCAATCAACAATGAGGAACAGATTACTGCGAGCCAGGAATCGTATCCTCTTGCTTCTCTCCACACTGTCCCTTGTTGCAGACAAAAATCTTGCAGAGCCACAACAATCTATTGTCTTTGATGATGAAGAAGAGACATTTTCTGTTGTGCAAAAGGAGAACTCGGCACCAATGCATCCCACAATTGACCTAAAGAGGCTGTCAGATCGCTGACCTGTTATCAATGCTTTGAGTGGACATTCAACAGGTACCTTCTCTAATATGCTCTGTCAGTGTGCTGGGCTGAAACCCACACTGCCTCCCAGAGGGTTCTGGTATTCTCAAGAACTAAACACACTCCTCCAGTGGCAAGTGTAATCTCACTTCAAATCAGATTCTTGAAAACCTCCATCGCAGCTCTGCATGGCTGGACCTATTGGCTCCCGTTGCTCCATTGGCAAACGGTTCACAGCAGCTCCTCAATTGAGAGAAAAGATTTTCGTTTTTTTCCCCCTGGACTGCTTCTGCTTTTTGCTGCTGCGTCTTACCGTAACAGAAATCACAGCTGGACGGGCAGTGCTTCTGCATCAGCTTGCGCTTGCTTTCGCAATAGCCTTTCCGAGCCCAGGCCGGACAGATAAATAACCGGTCCAAACATCCTGGAGGAGAGAGGGGGGAGATGGGGTGAGTAGGAGAGCGATAGATAACAGTTTTCAGTCAGCGGTAAAAAAAAGAAGAAGAAAAATGTATCCCTGATCTGCTTCTATTTCCAATAAAAAATGACTCACCATTATACACATTAATAATGACTCATGAGAAGTTTACACAAATTCATTAGTGCCATGTTGGCTTTTAGTGTCTGTCCTTTAAAAGAGGCGTTGGTGGTCTACATTTCTGGCTGATTGGGATCAAAGAGGTGACCAAAGCGTTTCATGCCGCGCTGTGTGTTCGACTTCCAAGATGGCCAATGTGTCGGAGTAATCCATCACTTCATCCCTTGAGTTCTTGCCCTGACTTGGCTGAGAGACAGTCTACAACCAATCGTAGCTTGCCATCTTTAATAATCTTTATGACGTGCAGGTGATAGGGAAGTTGGTGACAGGCTTCAACTTAACTTTTCCACCTCACAGCAGCAAAAACATCATTCTTCTTTGGCTTTGACATTATCAAGGTTTAACGCCAACGCCATGGAACTCGCTGTGAGAGCTGTCGAACTGGGCGCAAAAATGCCGAAGAGTTCTGGTGCTGTTTAGACTTTTGGAAGGTTTGAGATTTCCCAGTTGACACACCATGTCTGCCAGGTAGGGTTATCAGGCCTCATCAGGTCATCTGATCCAACGACTGGAACTTGTATGACATTGATTTAGTTCATGAGGATTTGTTTTAATGATTCAAGACGCTTCATACAGTTGTTCACTGTTTGGATGACTTGCAAAATGCCTTCAAGACCAATTAAGTCAATTGATTTGTTTACTACTTCTGGATTTCCTGTGTCCTGGATCGCTGACAACATCCCAGATGTGTTTTTTTTTTCATTGTCAAATCCCACTAAAGGACTGTTCATTTTGGTTTTGATGGAAAAGAAAGAATAATAAGGATTGTTAACATACCGTAGAGACGGTGCATGCCCCACACCTCATCCTGTGTGATAAGCTTGCGGCCTGTCAGAGTTGCATTTAGGTGCATTATAGCTTTGGGATCCATGGAGTGCATGAGTCCCAGGACGTGGCCGATTTCATGAGTTGCCACATGAACAAGATCTGTCAACCAAACCCCTGAAAAACAGACAAAGTTGATTACTTTTAGTTGCTGTGCACTCCCGGAGCTGATCAGTTTACAGTCTGCTACATCCATTATTTATGGGTTAGATATGAGCAATTTCCACAAATATGATAAAGACACATGCCTTTCTTCCAGCTAAAGCGCATGTTTCCCAGAATCCAGTACTCATGGTCATCAAAGTGGATCTCGCCAGTTGGCGGGAAGAACGCGTGAGCCAACTCTCCCGTGATTCCGTCGAAACAATGGTGCAAGTAGGACTGCAGACAGTCGGTGTGGTTGACGGGGTAGAAGCCTGCCAAGACAGACGGAGAGAAACACAGATACATTTAGAGCCGAGGAGGGAAACCCTCGCTCCATTCTTTCTGTTCCGTGAAGACAACAGCAGGAGGAATGATGAATTACAAAAGTCAGAACTTCAGCTTCGGCTTTCACTCCGCTGGATGACAACCATTCCTCGAACTGTCACTGAGAATTTATGCAGGACTCTGGAGTTTGCACCCAAAGGGACAGATAAAGCATAATTTAGACTGCTTCAGCATGGGCTGACATGTATGGAAGTTGTTAAGCATTTTTTTTTTTTTAGTCAGAATTATGAATCATGCAGAATATAAGCTTGGTAATATAGTCGCTGAACGGTGATTTAGTAGATTTGGAGGATGCTGAAATTTCTGCGATGACAGCACGGAGAGAAAAATAGCAACGACAAAGCAGAAGTCTGGAGCTCAGAGCCAAGGAACATCTGTTGGGGATTGATGCAGCCACATGCAGAGTACCCACCGATCTTAATGTCCGCTTCTTGGTCAGCTGGCACCTCTCTAAAGCTGAACGGCGAGACGTCGCTCCACATGCCAAATGCCTTGGCAATGCCTCGGCGCGTGTCGCTGGCATTTATCAAGTTTGTAGGGTAGGAGAGCAACCTGCTCAGAAACAACAGCATTGTGTAGTTAATACCGGTCTCTACACACATTCCTCTACAGCAGAGGGATCTGCCAAAACACAATGGCTACTGTTCAGACAGACCAGGATTCCCACAAGCACTCCAAGTACAGCTCCATTACTGAGACTTGATGTTCTCTTATATCTTGGCTAGACTGATATGGATACTTTCAACAAGAATCAGATTTTGATGAACTAGTTAGATCAACTGTCAAAACAAAAGACAGGAAATATATAAATGCTACTTTTGGATGACTGAATGTTGGATTGATAATTACTCTTTGTCTACAGTCCACGAACTGTCACCTAAAAGCTCCAGTTCAATCTAATCGTCACATTTACAACTTGGTGGGGGAGGGGTAAATGTTTTAAAGCTACAGAAATTTTGAGAATCCCTCGAGCTTCTTTGATCAGTGCAACACAAGCCAACCATGTTAAAGCCATGCTGTTGCATTGGAGCTGCAAAGGTCCAACATCTACTCTTATTTGCTTCTTGACCAAATGTGAGCACAGTTTCTGAAGGCGATCAATCAGACATCTTGGTCTGACTACCTTCAATGTACGTCTTGACTGACTTCATATGAGAAGATATTGCTAACCTGCGCTAATAAGTCCCGCTTCAATGTGTAAGTTGGCAACAACAACTCCAACTTAAATTTTCTCTGATTGTGTTCTCCATCAATATCAGCCTAACTTACAAAGTATCTTTCTGTTTTCTGAAACCCTGCTGCATTGTTCAGAGAAAGGAAGGTTTAATGATTACTTGTATGTTAGCTTGAACTTGTCCCATTTGAGCTGCTCTGGGGTGAGGGTGTAGCGTTTGTTCCTGGACAGGTGAAGAACTTGTGTCCGGGCCTCTTTGCGGATCCCGATGAGCAGCACAGTGGTGTAAGGTTCTTCCTTGGACAAAGAAAAACCTTTTATTAATCACCTCAGACTGAAAATGAAGTTTAGATCTACACCTTGTTGATCCTTGGGCTGTTAATCTGAAAACAATCAAAACATAGCTATGCCATTTGCTATGCCACTGCATCTGAATGCTAAGTATTCAGTTTTCATGCATAGAATCAACAAATGGTGAGCAGCAAAAGTACTTACCAATCCTTGTTTATGATCTTTTCAAAGACAGGTTGTGTCTTGTGTGTAATTACAGACAGGCAACTTCAACCCCAAGTAATCAAGCCTGGATTCCACCCATTTTTAAAAATTCTTTATTTAGAGTATGGTTGAGACATTTTACAGAGAAATTGACAGGGTTGGCAGTGAGGCGCCGATTGGCCTATCAGTTAGGTTACGCCCAACATACAGGCTTTAGTACTGGGTTTGAGTCGGACCCCAATCTCCCAGATTTCCTACTCTATCCACGTTTTTGGAAAATGTTGCTGAAATACAGTTTCCCTTTCTAAGCAGTCTGCATCATATTAAATGCCAAATAACTACATCTACATTCTACCAAGAGGGATGTGTAGTTGCATTAATGCACATCGGCATGTTGGTGTAAAGTTCAGCACGTTTTCTAAAGTTCAAGAGTTAAATGAAAAATAATTTCTACTATATTTCACAAGATTTCAAAAGCTGTCTTTGTGTGCTTTGCATTTACTGTTTTCACAAGTATTCAATAAGTGAGGTGAAGTTGTGGTTCGACTTGGCAGCAATTTTCCTTAACAGTGATTGCACCAGTTAACTTTTTATAGAGGTTGGTTTAACTAATAAATCCACTTCGCAGCACTTTTTCAATTCTGACTTAACAGTCCATTTTGTGCATATACTAAGACCGACTGGCTGCAGTGAGAAGGTCAAACTTTTTATATGCATCAAACCAAGTTCTTGTTGGATTGTCAAAAGGAAAAGAAAGTTCTTCCAATCTAACAGAAATGCACACTCTACACTATGAACAACCCGTTTTTTGAAGTTGTGAAATTAGGCTATTTATGTAGCTCTCTCTTAAGTTAAATTGTTTCTGTGTTCTTACAACTGTGTGTCTTTCCTTTCATGTAACACCATGAAAACATGAAAAAGGCAAGCCTGTCCCAACACCTCTACTGCCAGGTAAACAAAGACTGCAACTCTGGTAGTCTCCTGTTTAAGGCATCTTAGGGGTGGTCATAAAGAACAGGTTTTAAGACTTTGCCGTATCTCATTTCTTTCAACCATCCCAAGGCCTTATCTGTAGAATAGATTTTTAAATCACTTCCTTTCCCCAAACGAGTTAACACAATGGTTAATGAACCTCTGGCACACCAGTGAAAGAATTATTAGCACCCGGCATCATTTACTGAGAAGAATCTGAAGTGATATCCAGCACCCAGTCATGGTTGGTCTACCAGAGTGAGTAAGCAGAAGCTGCGGACTGTCTTTCCATTCTCTGGTGAGTTGTAGGTAAATCGTTATTCTGTATTGTCTGACAAGGACATAGCCTCTGGGAGTGATGTGCAACTTTACAGTGCGTCCGATATAGTGACCAATTAGTGATGTGGACTTCTGGCTAACGCTTCCTTTTCTGTGATGTTTATATTTACATTCTGACGAGCAACTTGACAAGTGAGTGTGTAGTTGGTGTTGAGAGAGGACATCTAAGAGTGGGTTTTTATGTGCACCCGCATGCAATAAGATAGTAATCAGAGTTAATCTTTATTAGATTACTGCCAATGGATTTCAGGATTGCATTACAGTGGATTAATTTAACCTCTTTGGCTCTCCACAGGAACTGATTTTCTGCATCGATACAGCCAATGCCCGCTAAATCACTGGTGGACGATACTACAAACTGAAACCAGAACAGCTCTCATATAAAAATTCCAGTCCTCCACCTACAGATTCTGCATTTTAAAGCAAAATCTCTAAACAGATTTGTGTAAGACCCAATCACATACCTGCAATAACCACTTAATGTCACAGGTGTCACCAAAGAGAAAAAAGGTTCCTATCGTACACTGTGTAAACAGTCTCTGTGACGTCACCCTGAGGTTTCTGAAGAGATGTTTTTAAATGACGGCGGTCGCCATATTGGAAAAGGCTACCTCCACATAACTTTTGATCTGTCTAGTAACAGGCAAAGTGTTGGAGTTAAGGCAGGTCTCTCTACCTTCTGTCAAACAGCTGCAATGGGCTTGTCTGTCAGTCAAATCAGAAATGTCCTAAATAATGCAAATACGCACAACTCCTAGCCGTAAAATAATCCAAAAAGGTGAGTGAGGAATAAAGAAATGAGCTGACAAAAGCTGTTGTTTTAAACCAGGCTGTAAACATGTTTAATTCTGGTGTAAACATGGGCATTTTAACATGCATGTTAATGAAGCCTCCTTGGCTTTTAGAGGCAGCCTCTAGTGGACACTCTGGGAAATGCAATTTCTCACACTTACGCTATTGCTTCATTTTTCAACACCACACTCGGTTGCTACTTTGATGGTGTAAACAGTTAATTCCTACGATGATAGATACACCAGGGTGAAATTCATTGTAGTAGTTTTGAAGGCAATGGTTCCCTCCTACACGTGGTTGCAAGATGATAAAGAGCTGTGGCATGCAAGAAAAGTCTATTTCTGCTGTTTAATGTTAGATCAACTTTTTGACTCTTCTCAAATCTTTGGGCTTCCTTTTTATGTTTGATTGTTTCACTTTTTCAGAAACACAAAAATATTAAATTTTACCTCATGTGTGGAAAATCAGACTGTTGTTAAGCTGGTGGAAAAGCAGGGACCATCGCAACCTTTGCTCCAGCATTCTCTCAAGGGGCAAAACCTCTCGAAGAAGGGAAGCAAATATCAAAGCGGCTCACTCCTCTTTGTATTCTACACCCTATCCTCTGGTTCCTGTTCCTGCTTCGCCCAGTCAAAACAAATAGATCCAGTACTTCCTTCATTTCCTCACCAAAGGGGCCGGCAGTCTGAAGGACTGTCCACACTGCTGCAGAACCCGGTGACCTTTCTCTCTCTAATGTTTGATACAAAGTTAAACATTATTACTGGTCACTTTTTTTTATAAAACAGACCTCAGGTGACCTCAGTTGACACAGCTGAGTCTTGTGTTTAGAGATTTATGGGGTGTTTAATGTACTAAGGCCAGTGCAGATCTTTCTGTATCTTGTGTTGTTATAATCACTTCAAATCTAATCTCACTTTGGCACGACTAAAGACGAACCATAAACCATGAGGGCCCAAACAAGCCGGCTAGACTAAACCTTGAAGCCAGTGGTGAGCGCTGACACGGACAGTGAAACATCCAAGGATAAAATCCCAGAGGATCCTCGGGAGAGTCTGGAAGAGTTGGATGGGAGACTGCCAGAGACTGCTTAAAGAGGGATTATGATTTTTATCCTCAGTTTCAGAAGACTGACGGCCCGATTCATCAAAAGAGATCTAATGTAGCTATAAAGCAAAACACAAGCTGTCAAGTTAACCTTTCCTAAGCAGGCAGCTCTTTATTCTCACACTGTGAATGTGCATAAGGTTGATCATTTCAGAAATCTGTTATATTGTTTCCCAACCTGGGGTCCGGGCCCCCCTAGGGGAGCACCAAAGACTTTATATACTCTGAAGTTCTCAAAGTTGTACATCTGAACTAAAACCATGATAAGATACTTAATTGATAGCCTTTACTTTGAGATAGAAAAGTGTAAAGAGCCAGATGGAGAGGAGAGAGAGAGTATGACATGCAGAAAGGGAACCACAGGTTGGATTTGAACCCGGTCCGCCCGCTTGAAGGACTACAGCCTCCATACATGGGGCGCGCGTACTAACCTACCTAACTACCTTCACCCCTCTATTTGAAAAAAAAAAGTGTGTGTAGGCGCTTCTGTTCTGATTTTATCTGTGAAAACAATTCAAATTTATGTTAATTTTTTGACATAAATGCTTCACTTTTTTTATGTTCGAACAAACCAATCAAAAGGTCCAATATTTGGTACATTTTGATTGGTTTGTTTGAACAGCAACATTGACTTCCGCATTGATTAAGCAGCAAAATAAGTCAATAAAGTCAAGTCAAAAAAGGTTGGAAACCAGCAAGTATGCGCAAAGTCAGACGTCGACATTGTATTAAATCATGTGTTATATAAAATTATTTAAAGTTCTTTGCATCTATGATAATACTTTTAACCTGTTTGTGAATAGATAAAATACACAAACGCACATTATTAATGCTACTTTACTTCATTTAACCTCACGTTATATACTCCTATGTGCCTTTTACTTGTGTTTTATAGCTGAAGAATCTTATCTAAGGCCCTTATGTAATCCACACACTCATGATTGACACGTTATGAGAGTTTGTGGCGAAGGAAACGACATAAAGTCATCCCTCCGGCTCTGTAGCACAGTGGGTGGGTGGCAGTGATAGAGGAACACATTTATCCAATTGACTCAAGTTATTACTGCACAGGGATGAGGGATCCATCCCCGTGCTCTAATCCAAACACGATACTCTTTTAACTTCTCCACCAGAGACACTAATTCAATCTGATGCTTATGCCATATCTTTAATGCACAACTAATGATACGCTTTTAAAGAAGCAGGACGCATGATTGAAATCGCATAGCCGGTGGCTTCAAATTCAAAAGTTTGGAAGCTTCTGCATTATAATACTGAAAGAAAACTGTAAATGTGATGGTGAAATCAGAGGTCAAAGGACCCAAGTTAAACTATCTCTTTATTATTTGAATCCTATAATATTGACTTTGACATATTTCAGATAGAGAATCGGAGAATAACAATTTACTTTAATCAAGTTAGTAACTTTTTTAAATAAGTGCTGCTCTAGGCCGAATGGTAGAGATCCTTTTGATATTAAAATAATACATACATTAATTCAAATCGTAGCATTCAGCTTTAGCTCAACCCAAGGCGCATTTTAAAACGCAGAATTTTGAATGGAGTTTCTTTTTTACCGTGATCTATAATTTTACAATTAAAAACCCCAACAATGAATCAAACTAGCAGAAGTACACTGACAGCTCTCAGTGGTCATAAAGGGCTCACAGCATACCTCTAACCTCCAGGAGGGAAACGCTGTGGTTTGTTGCATCCCTGCGAGCAGCAGACTGAGCAGCGCAGCAGCCAGCAGAGGAGCGCAGCCCAGCTCTCCTCTGCGTAAACCTCTGGGAGTCTGACAGCACACCATGGCTGCGATATCACACCTCCAGGTGGAAAGAAAAACACAAATAATCCCTCAGCGAAGGCAGCGCCGGTTTACCATCTATGCCCGCGAACACTCGGCTATTTCTTTGCCATTGCACGGTTCGGTAGTGTGTTACTACTCCGGTAGAGCTTCTGTTGCGGTGTGCAGCAGCAGCAGCAGCAGTCCAGCCTGCGCACCGGGTTGTGGAAGCAGTGCAGACTGCATCAGCTCTGCTCGGCTCTCTTCCGCACAGTGCGTCTGCCAGAAGGCTGGTTTCATATTACTGTATGATGGGGCAGGGGGTCAGTGTCGAGACAATCTAATGAAAACCAAACGCGCTCCGTCCATCAAACCACTTGTTGCAACCACCAGAGCACGGTTAAAGCAGAATCAGATGGCTGCTTTTGAACATGCTTTTCTGAGGGTTATGTAAGGCTCCAGGGGGAAAAAAAGTAGTTTAGTCTTCTCTTTATTTACAGTGGCATGCAAAGACACCAACCACAACACAGGGAAACAACACAGGGCACCACTCTGGACTGTTTCGCATTATATTCTGTCCAAACTTGTACTTAGCAGACCAGAAAAAGAATCCATCTTCATCTAATAATGCAATTTTCAACTTAACAGAAGTGCATCTGCACTGCATTATGAAGCTTTCTGTTAACGGAGTCATTTCCTATTATTGTTTTAAATGATGACCATTAGATAACATTTAAGTTGTGTCCTCTCAAACTGTGATCAAGCGTTACAGTTCAGCGAGGAACAAATTCAGCTCCACAGTGAGTTTGATGAATGATTCCTTGTGTTGGCAGTCATTCTGATTTAGTTTGCAGAGATGCCATTTGTAGAGGGGAGGACATGGAAGTGACACCTTACCCTTCAGTAAAGTAGAATAAGTCAAATTAATCTCCCCAAAGCGGAGCAGAAATTTGATACATTATTATTATTTTTATTGGAAAGAAGGAATAATGAGCAATGACTTAGAAGAGCTAATTATTTGGACCACAGTTGTCAACAAAGTTAAGGGACTCACAGAGATGATTATTGAATCAAATCCCCAAAGAACCACCATAACAAACTGATAGATGTGTAAACGGTGGACAAAGTAAAACTTTATAATGAGGTCCCTAAAGGAAGCAGCTGCACTCTGCAGTGTTGCAAACAAGATGAGTGTATTGAACATTTTAAACAAAGAGTGTTCAATGATCTTTGTGTGCTTCAAAGTAGGATCTTGTTTAAACTTATTTTTTGGTCCGATATTAAACAAACTACTAATACTAAAGGATCGGCTACATAAAGGAAGCTAAACTAATCATTTTCTCAACAGACATTTTGATTTGTTATAAGAGAGCCAGTTGGTTGGTGCCGTAGGCCTAGTGGTTAGAGCGCGCGCCCCATGTACAGAGGTGACAGTCCTCGAATCCGATCTTTGGCTCCTTTCCCCTCTCTCTCTCTCTCTTTCTCTCTTTCTCTCTTTCTCTCTTTCTCTCTCCCCCCAATCTCTGACTTTATCTACTGTCCTATCACTCAAATACAGGCACAAAAGCCCCAAAATAAACCTTTAAAAAAAAGAAAAGCCAGTTAGAAGAAAGCTGCATATGATCTTAGTTTCAGGGCCTTGGCATCTTCTCTGACTTGGCTTACATGAAAGGGAGCCATCTGGTAACAAGTCAAAATGTCTGCTGAGAAAAAGTAGGTCCAAACTGGAGCTGAAATAATTCACCTTTTATTTATAATAATTTAATCCTCTCTATTAAACCCTTAACATATTATTTTCAAGTATCACTATTGTTTAAAATAAAAGAACACGATGCTGTAATTGTAGCTCATTGTTTAAAACAAATCGACTTGATTTATCCCTTGACATGTTTCAGTCATGCCCTTGTGAACCTGATGAGCTCTATTTTAACTAAGAAGATATTTTGGTACAAATTGTGTCCTTTATGCATAGCCTAATAAAAACCTGTATGATTATTTAATCTTCTTTGATCTGAATCGGATCAGCTTCCTGGACTGCAGATTCACTTCCACCCACTCAGCAGCATTTTCGGACAGTTTCCATTTGTTGAAACTATTAGTTTGTTCCACCTCTGCCAGAGTATCTGAGGTGTGCTAAAGCAGTTGAAACATTGAAATCAGGGCTCAAAACATTTCTGTTCATTGTGGCTTTTGAGTAAACCACCATGGCCGTTGTTAGAGACATTTTACTGCTTTGTTTTACTTTCAGATTTAAGTAGAAATACTGTTTCTTTTTTTGTTTAGATTTATTTTTGGGCTTTTTATGCCTTGATTGAGATAGTGTAGGACAGTGGATAGAGTCAGAAATCAGGGAAAGAGAGAGAGAGAGAGAGAGTTGGCGATGACATGTAGGAAAGGAGCAGGTCAGATTTGAACCCGGAACACCCGCTTCCAGGACCTCTGACCTCCGCATGTGCCCTTACCACTCGGCCACCAGCGCCCCCTGTTTCTTTTTTGGCAATAACTTTTTTTTCTGTATACTTTGAAATCAATGACTTTTATTAAACGTATTTGTATCTGAATCTTCTTTTCATGCTGCTTTTACCTCAACTTTTATTGCCTTAGATTTATTATTATCTTATGAAATGTTTAAAATGCCTTTTGTGCCTATGTGAAGCACTTTGAATTGCCTGGTGTCTGAAAGGTGATATATAAATTAACCAGCCTTATCATAACTATTATTCTCTTAGTGTCATGTCTGGGGATTAGGATATTGGATTTATATTTTCCTGGGGGAAAAAAATCTGTAGAAATAACAATAATCCTCTGTTGTTATTGACAACAGATTATTTGTGTTTGGGTTTGAGCTTTTTATTCGTTTATTTTCTTCGTTTTTTAAAAATTGTGCCCTGTAATTTGTAGGAATAACCATAGACTGTAAATATTAAGGGGAACAGACTGTAGTCGGAACCATTGTACGACACGCTGTTTCTTCGACCTCCTTACGATGCTACACTTCAGGCGGAGGAAATGGCGCCCGTCAGGTGCAGCAGGGTTTACAGTGGCCAGCCAGTCAAGTACCCTCGAAGCTGACACGTAAGCTAACTCACCTCCTCTGCCCTCACCTGGCTCAGCGTACACACAAAGTATGTTTTTAAGCGGAGAGAGACGCAGAGTTAGTCGGATGGTGAAGACGTAACAGGTAAGAGCTGCAGGAAGACATTATCCCTGTTCTGACAGCGTTAGCTCCACGGCTAGCCACTTAGCTTTAATCCCATAATCTCAGTAGGTAGCCTGAGGTTGTTCGCCCCCTCCTGGGTCCGGTGCCCTTTAGGAGGTGGCATGTGTGTAGGTTTGTTCCGAAAGGACACTCTCCAGAATCTGAGTGTAGGTGGTATTTAAATACAAACCACGTGTGTTGGCAAGTGAAACAATCCACTGTTTGTTCAGAAACCTCCCACTTCAGTCTGAATACACAGAACCAGGCAGCACTGTTAGCCTGTTTTATTTTAACTTACAGCACTGAGTCAGTGGGAGAAACTACAGACTGCTTTGTTATGCCCCCTCTAACCAGCTGTGCCTCACAGATAGTTATAATGTATGTCATCATGCAGTCCTAACTTTAAAAGAGGTGATCTTAGACTTATCATTAAAGCATGTTTTAACTTTTATTTAACCAGGAGGAATATATATATTTATACGTATATATACATATATACTGTACATTCTATATATTTTATTATATTAGTCTATATTATATAACATTTCATTATATTTCACTATATTATATTATATTGTATAACTGCACTCTGTGGTACAACACTGCCTCTCTTCTCTGCTGTTTACATGACTTGCTGCTGTTTATCATATCAAGTCACTTTAATCATCACTTGTCACTTTATCTTGTCATTCTCTGTAAATACTGCCTCAACTCCCTGCATAGTTAACTTCATCATTCATTTTGTACTTGTATATACCCCCTGTTTTTATTTTTATTTATCTCATCTATTCTGTTTAATGTGTATTTTTGAGCTTTCTTGTCTGTGCTGCTGCAACGCCCAAATTTCCCCTCTGGGGATCAATAAAGTATTATCTTATCTTATCCTAAATCTCCTTTTCAAGTTTGTGTCTGGGCCAAGACAAAACAGCAGCCCAATTAACAGAGAGACAACCAATGTGCAGCCACATATAATATAGATACATAATTATTAAACATTCAAAGACACAACATAACTTATTAAAACAGGAAATATTTGTCAAGATCGCCCAACACCATAAATATATCAGGCAGTTTGATGTGTCTGCCTCCAAGTCATTTGACATCCTCTTAAAAGCATCCAACCAGATCGGCTCATTTCATGTATTTTTGTGATTTGTTCCACTTAAACAACCTTTCCCCCTGTTCAGTTCGGACTTCTGGAAAAGACAGAAAGAAAGGATAATAAGTTCCTGTAACCTTCTGACTGATGTGTGAATGAAGCAGAAATAAAACAGACTTATCGATAAGAATCCAGCAGTGTTTAAGTTGATGTTCGTACAAAGAAGACCATCAAGCGCCTGCAGACAACACACAGTGATGAGGGAGAAAAAAGATTTTCTGTCATCTAGGATGCTGATGTTTCCAGGTTTTTAAGCTTCAATGCTGTCATAGTAAAAAATAAATATATTATTGATGCCTGTTTGAAAATCACAGCAACAAAAATAGAAGTCAAACACACTGCATCATGGGTGATTTCTTGTGCTCAGTCATCAGTTTGCAGGTTCACTCCTTCATTAAAAATGAATATTTTTTTATATAAATGAGGCCACAGTATTGAAGTTTTCCTTGCAGCCCTCATTTTATTAACATGAAATATTACAGTGTCTGTACGGGCTGTGATACATATAAATATGTTCTGTAAACTGTTGCTGATGTGTTTTTTTCCACTGCTGCAGGAAACACCAGGCTGACATTTGGATTATTGCTCTCTCTGTAGACTTCTTGCACAGGAATGGCCAAAGAGCAGAAACAAAGCAGGGCAGAAACATTCGTACTGCACGGCTCAAATGGTCACAATGGCCAACAGTGGCAGACTGCTATGAGTAGCTTGACCGGCCACTCTCCAGGCCAGAACCACACGTCGAGGATGGCCCGCGTTGCCTTGGACGTGAGGCACAAGTGCGCTGCCTATGTGCTCGCACTGAGGCCTTGGAGCTTCAGTGCCTCGCTCACGCCCGTGGCCCTCGGCAGCGCTCTGGCGTACAAACTGGATGGCTCTGTGGACTTGGTCGTCCTCATGGTGTGCGCGGTGGCTGTCCTCGTGGTCCACGGGGCGGGAAACCTTGTGAACACCTACTATGACTTCTCCAAAGGGATCGACCACAAGAAGAGTGACGATAGGACTCTTGTGGATGAAATCTTGGCGCCGCAGGATGTTGTCATGTTCGGTGCATTGTTATATTCCTTGGGGTGCTTGTGTGCCACTCTGCTCTACTTCCTGTCTACCCTGAGACTGGAGCACCTAGCCCTTATTTACTTTGGTGGACTCTCCAGCTCTTTTTTATACACTGGAGGTGAGTAATATATGACCCTAACTCTCTTGGATTGCTCCTTTGATGTGCAACTGCTGTCCCAGTCAATTAAACCACCGACACATCACAGATTTTATGTTTCACCTGGCATTGCTTACATGTCGGTGGCTCCAGATGCCCACAATCGTTGGCAATATAAAGATTGGAACCTGTGTAAGAAGCCAGGAAAGTGCAGGCAGCACATTCATGTTTCCCATAGTGTTCACTCTCTCATGTGTTTTTACAAAAACAAACACTGCTAAGCACATCTTTCCCTGGACAGAGTATGTACTCACTACAGTGGAAAGATCAGTTCACCCAAAACGGAACATTTCTACGTCACCATTTAGGGCAAATAGTTTGGATTCATGCTGTTATGGCCGCAACAAAATAAACATTTAGGTCAACCCTGTGATGAGAAAAAAAAAAAAAGAGAAAAAGATGCCATACCTGAGACACAGTTTTATTAACAAAGCGCCATGAAATCACAAAAACTCAGAGTCTCGAGTGCAGGCCTGAGAAAACACTTAAAATTGGACAGGCTCCAGGCCAACCACACAAGGGCTTCTAAGCGTCATCCAAAGGACAACTGGACTTGGTTGAAGATCTTGAGGACGTTTCACCTCCCCCCCCCGAAAGGCTGCTTTAAGAACTGAACTGAACTGAACTGAACTGAAGCAGCCTTTCTGAGGAGAGGTGAAACGTCCTCAAGATCCAAGTCCAGTTGCTTTTGGATCGAAGTTCAAATGTTCCATGACCTGGATGACTGAGAACCAACACAGACCCACAAGTGCTAGTCAGACCAAGAACCCTTTTAAACTATTAAACCAGAGTGTGAACTAAACTAAGAAAGAAACATGAGACTGGACTACAGACCTTCATCCTCAGAAAAGAGAGAATTGGAAAAAAAAAACAAAGAGGAGAGAGAGAATAACAATGTCAAGGATTTGAGATAGTGACCTCTGAAAGTCTTCTTCCAATCTTAAAAAGTGGAGGTGCCTTTCATTTGTACTTTCTCAAAGCACTGAAATGTCTAATGTGAAACCTTCTGCAGCACTGTGCCTGTAATTCATGGCTAGATAACCAGTGAAGACATGTTGTAACATTGCTTTCAGCAGGCGGAGTTGTCAGCATAAACTGTTCCTCTTATATCTTATGGCCAACTCTTCCAGCTACAAGTTAGGTATTTTTTGGGGGGAACTGTCCATTTAAGGCAGTGTGTGTATTTTTCAGACATGACACTGATGTGCTACATTTCTTCATGAGCTGAAGTTCTTCTCTGAAAGAAGAGCAGAGTCAGTTCATAACCGTCTGAGTGTAGAGGGCACATCTTCCATCAGAATTTCATTTTTAAAAGCAGTCACATTTTGATGCTTCTTTTATTAATTGGGTCTTTGGCAGATATTACGTTGGTGTGTTTATATAAAAATCTCTGCCTAACATAGATTTATACAAAAGGAGATTTATAGAGGAACTCAGCCGTCACTCATTCAGAAAGGTTTATTATTTATTTGTAATTGTTACGATTACCAAAGATCATCAGATGCCACTAATAATAAATACTCTATAGTTTGTTTCTCAAAAGTGGGCAATTTTTTAAAAGCATAGACAAGATTTTCTTCAGATTTAACCTTTAGTTCAAAATTTCACATGAAAATCCTTCTAACAGTGTGTTTATCTGACGTCTGCAGAGGAGAAGGTTCAGCACCAACAGAGAGGAGAGATGTCCTTTATTTCAGATCTCCAAACACAGTGTCCAAACAGCACGCTGCGTTAGATATCGATGATAGTGATTGTGATCACATGTTAGCTGTACGTGTGATTATGTGGTATTTGACCGCACTTTGTTGACCAGTTAAAGGAGTATGAGGTCACACCAAGACCATCCTCATTTCTATAGCACCAGATCATAACAAATTATTTCTCAGTAGACTTTTACAAAATCCACCCTGAGCAAAACATTGGCAACATTCAGCAAAGTCGCAGCGGCAATGAAAACCTCCTATTAGTGCATGTAGGCGGCAACCCTGGGTAGAACCGGACTCATGCTGAACAGCCAATCTGTCACGACTGTTTCAGGCGAGAGAGAGAGAGAGAGAGAGAGAGAGATAAAAACGGAGCAACAGCGTCATTAAACAGAAAAAACAAAGTGCAGGCCTCTATTGTAGCTCCAAAGTGACGTTTCAAGCAGTGCCGCTCTTTATCCGACCTAAATAGCCATTAAACACACCATCTTAAAACACACACTACAAAGTCTTATAACAAAATCATACTTCAATATGCACGTAATGTAGGTTTGGTATCTTCAGCCAAAGACATCAAGAATAAGACTGTTGAGAAAGACTCTCGACAGTTGGTTTAAAAAAGCGAAATGTCTCTTTTCTCTCTTTTCCTCAGGCATCGGCCTGAAGTATGTCGCTCTGGGAGACGTGGTCATCCTCATCACCTTCGGCCCGCTGGCGGTCATGTTTGCTCATGCGGTGCAGGTGGGCTATCTCTCCGTGCTGCCGCTGGTGTATGCCGTCCCGCTGGCCCTCAACACAGAAGCCATCCTCCACAGCAACAACACCAGAGACATGGACTCAGACAAGCAGGCGGGCATCGTCACCCTGGCCATCCTCATAGGCCCCACGCTGTCCTACATCCTCTTCAACCTGCTGCTCTTCATCCCCTACGTGCTCTTCTGCATCCTCGCCACCCGTTACACCATCAGCATGGCGCTGCCTCTGCTCACGCTGCCCATGGCCTTCCCCCTGGAGAAGCAGTTCCGCAGCCGATGCTACGCCAAGATCCCCCAGAAAACAGCCAAGCTCAACCTGCTCATGGGACTTTTCTACGTGTTCGGGATCATTCTGGCTCCTCCTGGCAGCTTGCCGCTCCTGTGATGATTTAGCTTTCAAATTCAAAAATGTCGTTTTAATACAGACTAGTTTATGTACTATTTGTATTTGTACAAAGCTTTGTGAGGGTTTTCATTGGCTTTAATTTATTGTCTAATTTATATGTTGAACAGAGACTTAGTTTAGGTCCTCCTCTGACACTGAAGGTGTAATCGGACTCATTCTTTTTCCAGTATTAAGTTCGCTGTAACATGTTGCTTAAAGTAAGAAATGTTGGTGTCACAGTGTAGAGGTAGACAACATTTTCATCATGTAAGAGCAGACAATAAACCTTCTGATGCCATTACTGTTGTGTCAGACACTGACAGCTTAAAACATCACTAAAGCATAATTTCTAAATTCTCAACATTATACTTTGTACGGTACACACCGCTAAAGTTGTTTCTTTTTTTTATGTTTCATTTTCATGTTTCATTTTGGAGAGCCAAATAGTATTTTATTTGATTGTAATAAAACTCACAGATGCTGATGTACCGTGTCTTTAATTTGGAACAAACGCTGTCAACTCTTTTTTCAATCTGAATAAATATTAGAGTTTTTAATAAGATAAGATAAACCTTAATAATCCTGTGAGGGGAAATTCAATATTACACTTTGTTATTGAACATGCTACACACACAGGTTGAAATAAAGACCTGCACAAACAGGATCCTATGGACATGCACTGATGGAGAGATGTCAGAGAGAGGGCTGCACACAGCGAGCGCTCCTGAGCTGGTAGGCTTTCAGTGCCTTGCTCAGGGGCACCCCAGCAGTGCTTAAGCAGTGAACTGGCACCTTTCCAGTTACCAGTTACCAGACCAGTTACCAGTCTTGGTCCGCATTGAGACTTCTCTCAGCGATCCTCTGGTTCCCAACCCAAGTCCCTACAGCCTGAGCTACAGCCACCCCAGCATGTAGTATCCTAAATTACGAATATAATGTTGATTGTTAAGAAGATAGAGTATTGTATCATGAAGTTGTGACACATGCATTAGACATAAGGAACAACCCATTAGCATTTAAAATGAGAGTTAAATGTCCGGTGTGATGGATTGAAAATGGAAACTTGGACCTGTTCTTAATAATACATTTTATTTTAAACCAAAACGGAAGAATCAAGTGTAACGGATTCATCAAGGTTGGCAAGTGTTAATAACCACACATAACTAACACATGTTCACATTCTCATCCAGGTGGTGAACATATACAAGGACTTGTCTTTGTGTTTTGATACATAACAACAATACTAAATCAGTAAACAACATGACTTTTGTCTTAAAGAAATCAATGCAAATACAGAAAAAACGGTTAATAAAATACTCACTCAAGTGCAAAGAAGAGCTGTTATTGAATATGTTACCAGGGAGTGTTCAGACGTTTACAGAAGACAACACAGGGAAATAAGAGATAATAAATAAAATACTTTATACAGACGTTTCTCTTGTGTTGAAGACAGAAGCACAAAATAACACGGACCAGAAGCAGGTTAGATAAATCTGTTGTGTTTTTACTACTCCAGTTATTTCTTTGTGTCTCCAAATTTATAAAGGGAATAAACGCCACAGGAAATTATTTTATTTCCGTTTTATTTCAGTTAGTTGGTTTTTACACAATCTGTGACGTGAAGCATAACTTGAACCCCACTTTCCCTTTTCAGTCACAGGGTTACTTATTTCATTTGAATCAAGCAGTGTCCAATCTATATAGATGAAACAGAAGCCAATAAGGGGTTAGAGATTAAACAAGGGAAAGTATGTACACTCCCTGCATTCAAAAGTCTGAAAGTGATTGTGCTACTTCCAATGTCATTAAAACGAAAAAAATGTTTAGAAGCAGAAATATTATAAAAATACCTTTTCCATACTCGCTTTGGTGTTGCAGGGTCTCTCCCAGCAGGGGGCGGTACTGGACAGCCATTTAGCCAGCCTACATGGAAACCTTCACAGGTTCTCTGTAATTCACGTTAAATGCTCTGTCTGCGGGGTCAGAAATATCATCCCAGATCCTTTTATTCATTCTGTGTTTTTATTTATATCATTGTCTTTATAATAAATCAATTCCAGCTAATATAAACGGTCATGTTCACTATACAACAACTGTGGTTCAAAAGACTATTAAAGTATGATACTGTTCATGTCATCTTGTGGTTTGTCTTCAAAAAACACTCAAACTTATAAAACCAACATGATATATCACTAAAGGATGATACCATTTGTGTTTTGTTGAAATATTTACCTGACTTTGCTGAGTGTCCTATAAATTACTCTTAAGCACAAATATTAGATTTATTTTTTAACATCATTGTTTGTGAACATTTGAGAAGCACATACCGGCATAAATGTAGTTAATCTTAATGATTACCTGGTTTCTCACTGTGTGTGTTTGGGATTTTCTGAAGGTGTTTGTTTTCACCTATCACCCTTAGACATGTTGAACAGATAATTACCACTCTGATGCTGTAAATATTGTAAAAAGTCTAATAAAAAGATCAAAGAGACAGTTCATATCGGCCTATGTCTGTGTTCTTTATTTAACTTCATTATAAAAAAACGATTAACTGCTAAAGGGCAATAGAGGCTTGTTTGCAATTTCAAGGGTGACATTTGTGCTCTTGTAATAATTTTCCATTTCCATATAAAAGAAACTCCTCATTGACCCGTATCTTCTTTGGTTTATTGATTTTAACTGATTTGTAAAGATTACTATTTTGACTATTTTTAAATTACAATGTTGATAACTAAAATTCTACTACCTTGTAGGTTATGTTCCCAGTGTACGAGTTGTTCCTATTGTTATTCAGTATATCAAGCATTTATTTAAATAGTTATATGCCCTGTTTATCCCTTATCCCTGTTATCTTGCTGTACTTATCTTGTTGTAGCCTACTTATCTTTTTATAACTCATCACTAACATAGTTTACAGTGAGAATACTTCCTCTGCGGCATGAGAAGGGGGATCAAACATGTGTCACAATTCTCAAGTGAAAAACAAATAGTTTATTTTATATAATGTATGTAGAAGTAAACTTTGGTTGTTTATGTAATTTATTTATAAATGTAATCTGTGAGTGTTTTTCCAAGCAGGGATTTACTTAGACTGAACAGAAAGGCATACTAACAGTAATGGAGAAACGTTATGTGGCCTACATTTTTTTATTACTTTTGTGATTAATGTATTTCTAATAATCTTATTTTGCGTCGCATTGAAAATAGTGGCACCTAGATAACATTTGTATTCAATATAACTCAAAAGGAGGTGCAAAGACTATTCTAGTCTACCTCTGAGTGTTTTTTTTCTGCGTCTGGGGTAATCGAAATCAAACCTATCGAGTTGAGTTCAGGTTGAGTTGTGATTATTCCGAGGAGCACTTGAAGGCAGCATTAGTAGTGACGCAATGCATGGGCGTGTTGTCATGGCTGTGGACTGCAAAACCTTCAGATATAGTAAATGCTTATTTGTCCTAAAATAGGCAATGTCCGCGTTAGTTGTGGACGGCAACATGGAATTATTTTCTACCACAGAGTAAACACTCGTGACAGAGGCCCGGTAAGTAGCTACAACGTGACATAAGTTATTTTTATATCAATAAAGGGTGGACAAACATGCGTTAGCTAGCTAGCGTGGACGTTAGACAAGCTAGTGCCGCTCGCCACGCAGACCTGTGTGCACAATTGTAACTATTTTATGTTTTTGTCATAATAATGATGTCATACCATTAATTGCTTCTTATATATTTACATCCGATGCACAATGCACCGGTTCTTTTCGATGAAGCTAACAAGTCAAATTTCCTGTCAAAGATATGGATCAGAATATATTTTTATCATGGTGGTTTTAGGAGATTTAACTAATATGAAGTGTTAGCTGCTACTTTGTCGTCTCTTACATAAAATACTGGTGGTTATATGTTTGCTGTTTAACCTATAGGTTTTTGTCCTTCAATATGGTACAAGAATTTCCCTTTAAATTATATAAGGGGCCTTCAAAACAACCGGGTTCTACATTTGGATGATTTTTTTGAACGATGTTTGGTGGTGACGTTTTCTCCTCATTACTGTACAAGCAGGGTCAGTGTTATTACTCATGGTTGTTTGGGTGTTCCTGTCATCATTGGTCAAGTTATTAGTAGGTACTTTACATTATGTTGTACAGAGGGAACAGCCATTGTCCCCCTGGCTTAATCTTAAGAAACTCTAAAGCATCAATGAAAGAAACACTGCTGGAGGACAACTTGTCGTCACTGGGTCCTTTAATGTAGCACAGGACTGGCATGTGTTGGAGTTCTGACTGTAGTTGATACATGAGACCTCACATTTACACCTGTCATGTCTCTGGTCATTTGGTGGTGATGAAGCCGAGCCCAGCAGCAGCTGCCTCACACACTGGAGCTGCAACTGGTCACAGTCAGGACTGCTGTCAGCCACACCCACTTTGAGAGCAAAGTTTATCTGTGTTTCTTTGTCTTGATGTCCCTTCTTGACTCCACAAATCTAAAACACAATGATCGAGCTTGAAGTGCTGACTCACACCACAGTGACTAGCAGTGTGTCAAAGATTGATTGCTATTTCGAAAGAAATGGGGAGAATATTGCGTGGAAGTTCTCCAGGTAAGACTTTTTTTTACACTTGGAATAACTTTTAAAAATGGTGTACATCTGCGTTCATCCCTCTGTTTGCAATTTAGAGGCAGTTGTGGAAAAAACCTGGGGCCTTTTTTTGTTTGTGTTTGTATTTTAGTGTGTAATCTCTGAGGAGACCTTTTCTCATAAATTCTTGTTGCGCTTTTGTCTCAGAGCGTGTTTCTTGTTAACTGATGAGACTTTAGGCACAAACACTCTCTACATACATCGACTCTGTGTCGGGCATTTTCTGTAGACATGATCCAGTTTTAACACAACAAACTTCTATCTAAAGGCGCACGTTTATCAAATAGCCTGTAGATTACAGACCACCCCTATTTTGAGTTAGGACTGTGAAGTGGTTTTCACATCACCTGAAACCCCCAGTGTGATTATTGAGAAAATATCAAGTTTAAATTCATATTGAAAAAATCATTCTTTGGCTGAAACACTGGTGTATGGAGAGCTTAAGAGTATGTGTCACCATGGTAGATAAACATTTTTAAGGACTAATAAGTGAGATATCTTCTGATTTAAATCATTAAAATAAATCCTACTGTATCAACAAGAAACATGATATGTGGAAGTGCTGTCTTCTCTGACAACAGTGCAGCAGCCAGTAAGTCCTCCGGCTAAGTTTCAATTCCAGTCTTGTTTTTTGTTTGGACCAGAAGAAGTAGGCGGTTTTTAAGGCATCCCCACGAGGCTGTTTGGGACGTCCCTCGGTTTGCCCGGCAAATGGCAAACCAAAAGGTGTTGCTGCGATCGAAGTGGGCAAACGAACTGAAGGAGCAAATACATTTAATTTAATTTTTGTATATAAACAAGTAAAGCTTACTTGTGAGAATGCTTTCATTTAACATATGGAGGCTTGCTGGCCAATGGTTTAAAACCATTTTAATGCAGATAAACCTACCCCTACCTATCGGGCTACCTCGGATGAATTAGTGCCAATTAAGTGGTGCAACATTTAAAAAAATGTATATATTGTCTTCATTTCGTCCTTACTGAGGCGCTTTCTTCAGGATCATTCTTGATTTCCCTTTTTAGAAAACAATATGCAGGTAAAGAAGTTTTGTATCTATGCTGTCCTTAACAGTGTGTTAACCTCTCAAGATGGGAGACTGCTACTGACTTACAGTTTCTATTCCAGGATCTTTTCAGTTGTCATATACAAGTGTTGTTGTAATTACAAAGATGGAAGTTTAAGTTGCAATGTATTCAGATGTTCTACAATTTGTCCCTCCCAGATACCAATAACGTTATCTGAACTTGAGTATTCATTGATAGGTACTGCACCGATAATACATATTCAGATCATTTCTTCACAGCGAGAAACTTCCTGTTTGAATGTTAATGAATCACTTTAATTATTGTGTGGCCCACACCCAGTGAAACACATTTATTAAATAAGAAGAAAATGCATACATTGGACTACTTTATTATTTAGTTTGTGAATTAGTTATAACTAAAAAAATATATATAAAATGAATTTACACTCATGAGGAATACATTTTGGGCATCTCTTTTTTTAGTCTTGAGATCACAAAACGTGCACAACTGCTTTATTAATGTATAACCAGTATTAACACTGGATACTTCTATTTTAGAGATGAGTTCTATGTAAATCCATTCAAACCCAGGAAAAGCTTTGAATGATGAACACAAAGAATCTTACACTTAAAAACAAACAGAGCATCAAGAAACAGGCTGAGCCATATGAAGGTGCATCTCGCCTAGCAGCCCCTCTCATGATTTGTCCGTGAATGAGACTCTGAGCATCATGAATTGCTGTCATTTAGCTAGCTTATTGGAGCCAATAAAAAATCCATTTGGATTGGTGTAAAGACCAAAATGTTCGCTCTTACCCAATCCAGAATTCTTGGCAAAGGTAGTATCATTCAGATAATAATTAAGTGTGATACACTAAATAAATGTAAATCATTTCTGATGTGTGTTGGGTGGATTAGATTTATATGTAGGTGAGGTAATAGTTGAAGTATGGGGCTTTAGCCTGAGAGGCAAGGATTGCATGCTTGTAGTGCAGACCAGAGTACGTGGAGCAGGACCAGAACTGTGAGTGTTTGTCTTGGATTTTGTAGTCCTAAGCATGTTTGCAGTTCCCTCTAGTCTTTTGTAATATACCAGAGGTTTCACACAATGCTTGCTTGCTTACCTGCCAGAATGATTGGTGGATCAGACACACCTTGCAGCTATATCCCAGTGTCTAAGCTTTGTGTTCTTTCCCTGGTTGCATCAAGCCGTATTTGAACAGTCATCTCAGGTTGATGATGATGATGATGATGATGATTGTGTGTGTGTGTGTGTGTGTGTGTCACTGTCTGTTGGAAGCTGTCTGAATGTATGCCTCTTTTTTAGTCTATTTTGAATTTCCCTCGGGATCAATAAAGTATCTATCTATCTATCTATCTATCTGTCTAGTCTTTTTTAGGAGCTACACCAACCAGTCTATTACACAGACAGCAGCAGCTTTGTTTACAAGATGGGAGAGTGGTCTAATAAACTTCATTACAAGCTTGTGTCTCAACCACTTCCTAAGCTCCTGTTCATTCATTGGCCATTCATGTGCTGGCAATACCATCTGTACATTCATGGGTGTGCGCCAGCATCAACAGAATGCCATTTTGGCTTCATTTTTAAACCATATTGTTAATGTCACCCACAGCTGCGGTCACATTAAGGAGTATTGTTCAAGGCAAAGGAAAGCATTGGGACACACACACACACACACACACACACAGACAAAAAACACACTGTCTCCATCTCTTCCCTCTTTTCTCTGTGAGTCTGGAGGAGACCGTGGCCAGCTCATCAGCAGCAGTTGCACAAACCAGTTTGCGACTAAAAATGAGGATCATGGCAGGTGCCCATTCATCAAAATCTCCTCCAACCCCACCCCTTTTTTCTCCCTTAGCCCCCCTCAACATCCCCAAAAAATAGCAACACCAAGACCCTCCCCCTGGAACGTATTGCCCCTCCCCCTCCCCTCTGTCCTGTGCCTGTCTGCTCATTGGCAGCAGAGCGAACAGTGTCCCTGCAGGCTATGAAAGAGGGCTGTACATCCTTATGTAGAGCGTGATGCGCATGTGTTCCTACATATTGATCTGTAAACAGCAGCGTGTGTCAGCTTCACACGCATGGTACTGACACTTGCGTCACCTGGTGATGGATTATAGCATCAGAGGAGTCCTATGCGGAGCAAGGACCCATTTGGCTGTTTTTATGTGAGGACGTGGGAACGTCAACCTGAATGCAGCGCTCATCGCGAAACAGCCGCTCTCCCTGGCCATCCTCCTCCCTCTCCTCTCCTCTACTCCTCCACGGAGGTAATCCTTGCTGACACAAGGCACAAAAGACTAAATGCTGGCTGCATCCTCCAGCAGCAGGGCTCTCTCCTCATCCTCATCTCCTCATCATGGCCAGGCTGTTCGCTAGCACAGCAGGATGCTATTTCTCTAAGACTGCTTAATACTGTCGATCTCATCTCTGGAATACCGGCCTGGCTGCCGTCCTCCTCCGCCCCCTGTATCTCCTCCTCCTCCTCCTCCTTGGCCAGTTCATTCAGGGAGCACATCAGCACAGGACTTCAGCCCGGAGGAGGCATTTTTTGTATTATTTTTTATCTTGATGGAATCTGGTTGGATTCTGGTAGGACCGCTGGTTCCTTTTTTTTTTTTTCAGCATCTGATGCATTTACTTAGCAGGACGTAGGAGCTTCCTCCTCTTCTTCCCTATTTTTTTACATCTCCGTTTTCACCCTGCTGCACATCACTAAACAAGCAGGTAAACCAGCTAAACTGGGCATGCTTTATTCATCAAGTGATGCCATTTCAGTCCTTTTGGATATTGCTAGCATGTATTTTTTGCAATACAATGAAATCAGTAAAGTGATGCTTTAATATTTTAAGATATAACAGTGTTTTTGCAGGTATCATCTTTTAGATTGATAAAATAAGCGTTTCTAATTTCACATTTGTCAAACTGTGTCCTCCTTTTTTAAACGAAATACAGCTACTTCTATTTTGAATGTGGCCAACATTTTAGCTCATACACTGTTTGCTTACAAGGAAAGTAATCGCAAGGACAACATGCATGCAGCCGGTATGTATCCATGACCATGCTGCTACAAATGTGCCACATGTGATTGCAGACTGTAGTAAAGCTAAGCACTCAGGCAGACATCTGGCTGGCTTGCTGTAGCTGTTTGTGTAACAGACCGGTGGTGATTAAAAGTGACAAAAATAGGCCCTGAGATGCAGACACAGCAATAATGTTACAAGTTTGTCGATGTCAAAGCAATTTAGGGCTGTGAATATGTAAGAATATGACAGGAGGAGTTACAATTCCATAAATTGTTGTATTTTAAGTAAGGTGATTTAGGGTGTCCTCTATGACCTTACCTGACACACATTATAGGTCTGTGTTCTTTGCGTTAACATTCATAATTTGCACTGCTCTCTCCCTGTCTTTGTTAAAATTGTAACATTGGATTGAGGAGTACGATGGGATCCAGCACTGCGATCTAGTGAACAGAGCTTTGATACACAAACCACCTAGAGTTGGGACAAAATACAGATACTGCAATATCGCTGTCCTGACTCTTGTGATATCAAGTCGCTAGTGCAAAATATAGTGATCTAAACTCAAATTGCACTCACCATGCCAATACTTCATGACTCCTCTTGGTGGCGATTATGACCCGAATGAGGGGAACATGAAGAGAAGTTGACCAGAGAAGACGCTGACAGTGGTAAAAAAGACTAAGATAATGGGGTAATGTCAGACAGGGGTAAAAACAGTGAAAGAGCAGTTGGCTTTAAAATCGGCATCCACGATAAACAAACTAGTGGACAAACACTCCTCGTTCTCTGCCTCACATCTTACGAGCTTCATCCCTGACACATGTTCTGCAGGTGATCAGAGAGAGAGAGCGAGAGCGAGAGAGAGAGAGAAACGTGCGTCCCTCCTGTTAATGTTTGCTGAACAACTCCTGAAGTTTTCCGAGCAGGCTGCATGTGTGAACAGAGTCAACAGCCACTATTTTAAATCAGACTTTATCCAGATTTGCTGCCAGCCACCTAGTGTTTTTTCTGCAGAATGCCTGAGCGAGGTGATGTGAGAACGCAGCAGGATATTATCGGGAGACTTCACCCTGTGATCGGTGCGCGACCGTAGACCGTATGCACGCAACTGTTGCGATCTCCTTGCACGTTATCAAACTGTGACATTATGTTTACTTTTCACTATGTTCTTATCCACTCTCTTGTTGATATTGTGATCTGTTGCTTCGTCCACCAATTCTTCTTCGTTCTTTTCACATCATGTCTTGTTTCAGGACACCCCCCGCCCCCTCTCATGTCCGACAGGCATCGTCTCCCGCTGTGAGGTGCATGTGTGAACAACCAGAAAAGGAGGATTTCAGGGGAAGTCTTCCTGAAATTCCCTAGAAACGGCTTTAGTTTTGTGTTTTGTTTAAAGTACGCTAAATAGCTAACTAACAAGCCTGGTCCACACGAGTATCACCTGATAACCCGATATCAAGTGAAAAATGTTCAAAATGAGTAACGTTATTTGTATAAAACACACTGCTGATGGTAAGCCTAATGTCAAAAGATCAGATATACAGACGTAGAAAATGGTAGGAGGCGTGCCGGACTGAGTGGATGAAGAGAGACAATTAAGTAGGGAACAAAGCCCAATAAATAAACTGACCTATTGTTAATAGACTATACATTTGGTAATGTATTTCAATGTTTTTAATAGCCTACAAGGTAGCCACCTCCACAGCTTATTCTGTGGGAATCACTGCTTTGATTTAATATTGATTTAATCCCACAAAACACAAGACCACAGTTAATGTATCAACTTTTTAAAGAATCTCTTTTTGCATGTTGTACTGTATTGGTAGCCTATCTGCAGCATGTTTAAGGCCCATGTTAAGACATTTCAGTCTATTAGAGTAGACAGTGGTTACAGTGCTGTGAGAGTCACTATCAAACAGATTTTAATCAGACATTGTAATATAGGATTAATTTAAGGAGAATGATTGTATGGCAGAGGATACAGTACTGATTTACATCTCTCAGCACTGAGTGAAATGATCCTCTCTGGGGTAGCCTTGATAAGAATGAATAGCCTGAGAAGTGATCAAGGTTTCATCACACTACTGGTTATGTAACACGACTCTACCCCGTCATTATACAAAGTAATGTCTTCATTTTAAGGTCATGTTTCACACAGTCATGTTACAAAAGTGAGCACCACTCTTCTGTGAATTGTCTCTCACTCAGCCAGCGTGTTATTTTCAGATAAGGCATCAGGCTTGTCCAGTCCTTGAGTAACATCTGTCACAAACCATACAGAGGAGAAAAGAACCACATGTTCCAAAACAAAGAGCAAAGTTCACAGCAAACCAAATACTGCAAATGAGCCAAAAAGGGTTCACTCCCCCCGTTAGCCTGATGACTGCTTCATAGCTCTCAGGTTTTCAGATGGTCCTGCTGGTTGATCTGGGATAGTATCAGTGTGAGGGGGCACACTGGAATCAGACGGACGCCAACATGTTCAAAAGTGGGCTGAAGATCATGGGGAGTGAGTATTTTAATCCAGCGTATTTTAGCATGATGTTCTCAGCACAGTGGCATCATATGTCCAGTGTTCTTAGAGCAAGAGAGTTTGCTGTGGTGGAGTTTTTGCAAAAGGCTGCAGGGGTGAAGTTTGCTGATGGGAACAATTCTGACGGTATCAAGTTGCTTTTTAAATCTGTTGTTGCAGCCTTTACACTTTGTAAGGTTGCCTTTGGACAAAGCTGACGAGACAAGAAATAACTGAAGATGTCAGTGCGGTACATTTTGAGCTTGTTGTAATATTGTTTAATAAAGGGTGATCACTATGAAATATTTTGCCATGCTTTCTTTCTGAGTGATTCCCAGTAACTGATTTAGACGATTAAGAGTTTTATTTGAGGCATGTCCCCCACAGGGAATCTTTCTAAATGTGTTATTTACTCTTATTGATTTTCCTGAAAGTCCTCACTCTGGCAGTGGCCACCAGATCTTTCTGAGGTGAACCAGTTCCAACAGGATTGTCATATTAGGGCTGATGAGGCTTAAGTCAGGAAAAATGCATGTGTGTAGATTTCTGTGGATTGCTGCTAAGCATTAAGGATCTGTTTGCAGTGATACGAAATGAAATTTGCAAACAGCTTCCTTTACCTGGACAATAAAGTTGAGAAACAAAGCAGTCATAGATGTGTCAGAGGACATACAGCCTGAGCGTGCCTTCACACAGTATCTGATTGCACAGGGTCTGCCAATAATAAAACTCCTGAGTCATTTTCCATTTTGAAACTGTTCGCAGTTTGTATATAGGTCAGCCTGTTGTTGGGTGAAGACTTCCTAGTTTGCTATATGTGATAAGTGAAACCTTGAATGTCTGTGGATGGTTTTGTAATTCAATTCTGAATCTTGTCAAACTGAGAGGACTAACAATGGTTCTGTGTTTGTGCTGGACTGTTTTTCAGTCCTCCTTCCTCAGAACAATCGTGTCGCTTCCTCTTGCTTCTGTTCAGATTTAATCATGTGGATTGGCCTCTGTGTGCGACGCTACATTTTACATGTGTGCCTCTTGGTAACCTTTAAGAGGAAATGGGTTACTCTTCATATCTACATAGTACAGAAGAAGTGTTTTAATACCAGCAGTGATTAATTCCTCTTCTTTACAAAAAGCAAACTGATGCCTTTGGATCTAGATTGCTTGTAAGAATTTACCTTTCAAGTTAATTGTTTTTTAATGATTCCCACCTTATCTAATAATGCTAAAACGTAATTGTTATGGGACATTTTATACCAGGGGAGTACTATCTTGAATTGCTTTAAAGTGAAGTGAATGAGCAGGAGACAACAATTTAAAAAATCCAAACCGAGAGCAAATATTCTGCCATTAAACCAACAACAAGACAGGCACCATCAAAAGAACACGTATGTAAAAGAGAAGAGAAGAAGAGAGGAAGAGTGAGCACTAGTTTAAGAACATATAGTGAATAATTATGTATTCATTTGTTGTTCAAATAGGCTATTTTAGATGTCCCACTGCCTTGGCTTGGGACTATTTGTTTTGGTGGAGGGCGTCACAGAGGTCTTGAGGTATTATTAAAAGAGTTAGATATGTAGGCTAGTCGCACAACAATTCTAAATCTTGTTAACTGGTTTAAATACTATAAAAAATACTGGCATCCAGTTCAGATTACCTAGAACTGGGGTGATGTGCTCTGTTTCATGTTCAAGCTAAAAGCTTTGCAACACAGTTCTGTTGTAGTTTATCAACAGATAACGCAGAACAAGATCACAATTACATCATGATATAGTATTTTTATTTTTTTTTGGCTTCAGCCTTTATTTGGGTGACACAGCTATAGAGTGACAGGACATGTAGAGAAAGAGATACTGTACGGGGATGACATGCACCAAACGGTGTCAGGATCAAGAAGCAGACCTGCAAACCGAGCAACGAGGACTGTAGCCTCTGCTCTACCAACTGAGCTGAACCAGTACCACATGTATTTTTTGTTTTAAAAACTAAACGTATAGTACTTTAAAAAAGTAGCATAAACTCCTCTTTGGAAATGACGTAACATGCCTGAGTATTAGTGGACAGAATGTATTTGTTTATGGCTGTGTGTTTATTGGTGTTGTGGCCAAACGCCTGTCTCGTTGTTTTTGTGAAGGAGGGTTGACGTTGCCCTCCCAGATTGGCCCTCAGCAGTGTGTATGACGGAAGCCAGTCCATCTGTTATTGCAGGCAGAGAGCTGTAATCCTCCCGACTGAGGCCACACTCCTTCTATGAACAGTGATTTGTCTCATTTTTGCAGCTTTAAGTTCCTGCCGAGCCATGTGAATCAGCTGACTTTGAGTCAAATAATTAATTTAGCACACTGCTGTTTGACATTTGGGGGCTATATGGTAATCAGCAGATTTTATTTGGTTTCAAATTGTTACTTAATACCATCTCAGACAACATTTTGAATATTAACTTGAAAGGGGTTGTGTCTCGGATTTAAAGAGTGCCTTAGAAAATCTATTTATTATTACGTCAATGAGTAGCATTATCATGGACGGTTGTACAAGTTGTCGATGTCGTCAATGTCTGAGGCAACATCTTGGTTATCAGTGATTTCAGAGAATTAAGGTTCAGATTTTTCATTGGCTCCTGCTGCTAGTAAACATGGGAACACATTCCGTCTATCGGCACAGTCCTGGAGTTTGGCCTGCTGGTCGATGCAAGATAACATTAAACACAAGAAAACAAGGTATGGAAAAACAGCCGAACTAAACATAGAAGTGTAAATTTACAGAAACTGAAGGCTGTTCCCAGTTCAGACCAGCTGTTTGTTTGTGTTTCATCAGTCCAGATTTTTATCGTTTTTGACCCCACACTGTGCTTAGACACTCAAACACACAAAGCTGACATGGATTCACTTCAATCACTCGTGCAACCATATTACAATCACCTAAAACTGATGTGCAATAATATAAGGAATGTATAAGAAATTCTGTTACTGCTCTGTAGCGTTTGATTTTCTGTGACCTGTGTGCACTCATTGTACATGCTCTTTGTCTTTTTTGTTGTTCCCCATTGTAGGATAAATAAAGGTTCATCTTATCTTGTCACATAACAACTGCACACAAAATCCTGTTGTCAGTTTGCTTTTTAGTTGCTTTTGGACTCAAGGAGTAAAATAATGTCTTTTTACTTATGATTAACTGCTGCCATCGGTTAAAGCTACAGCTGACCCGACCCTCCAACTTTAGCCTGAAGCAACCATGGCGTTACATAAGATCAGCTTATTGTAAATTGTACAATTTTTAAACATATTTATTTAATTTTACCTGCGCCACCACATTTAGAGGCTTGGTGGCTCAGGATATAGTTCTTAAAAAATATTTGTATGTAGTCCTGAAAAGCTTCTCACAGGATCCCTTTTTAACAACTCTTTTTTACAGTGTTCTTTCCTTGATAGCTGCTGACTTAAGATTTTCAGACTCAAGTGTGGCTGCTTAACTTATCACTAAGAAGTGATAACTTGGTTGGTATTAATTGCAAACTGCTGCAGTTTTGGGATTCACTTTCATTTTGTGGCATTGACCATATGTCAACATCATGAAATAACCTGTAGTGAGATTAAGATGATAAGTATATTATTACTAAATGTTTTTCCAAGTACAGCTTATTAAGCTTTTTTTTTTGGAATATGTTGAACGTGTTTTTGTTGAGGAAAAAGATGAAGCTCACTATTAGAAATGTTGACATTGTTGTAGGTAAAGTCTTCCCCTGAATTCCCCATTGTTGTGTCTGCTTGTCAGTCCTGGTTCTGGTCTATTTAATAATGATAAGATATCAGTTTGGTCGGCCTGAATTCTCTGTGGAACGACGCTGTGTGGGGGCAGCAGAGAGGGAGGTGGTGGGGGTTGCTGAACAGTTTCAAATGTAGGTGGTAGGTCAACATTTTTCTGTGTTCTTCACAGTTGTTCTTCAAACCAGTATATCAGTGTGGAGCTGCTGTTAGATGATATTCAGTTCCTTCCCTAGGTTTCAGCATACTAAATTATATGGTCACATTTGGTATTTCCTCTGCCTGTGACAACTCCTCTGTTTGCAGTTTGCCCGCTGAAATGCTGAATGATTAGGTGGGTTATAATTCCATTGTAAAAAAGAGGCTAAGCTGTCATTTTGGACAGCAAATGGAGCATAAGCAGCCTGCGTTCCCTCCTCTCATCCCCTACATCCCATATGTTAGCATGCTTAAGCAGACGCCTTTAATACCAAAATGACATTGTAATCTTGATAAGCATGCAAGTGTAATCTGAGCCACATGACCAACATCTGTCTTCCCTGTTATTGACACGTTATTATTATTATTTTTTAAACCAAACAGAACTACGAGGCTGTATACTCAATACCAATAACCAATAATTCTCTGTGAATATTTCAAGTTAAATGGAGGCTATGTTTGTGTTCGTAAGGCTGTGAACACACAAATAAATATAGACTTTAAAGCAGTCTAAATATGATGTTGAAAATGTCTTCTCTACCACACACTGCACTTAGACACTCAAATACACAAAGCTGACATGGATTCACTTCAGTCACTCATACTTTTTCACTGTCAATATTAGAAAAAAGCTGAAGTCCCTCCAATTGAGGTTAATGGTGACTGCAAACAGAAAAGATGGATTTACATCACCATCTGCCGAGGGATGTGGTCAGATGTAGGTTCACTCTTTGGCTATGCATCGTGGTTGATTTCAGGGTCAGCTCTGGTCTGTGTGTTCAGACTGTCTCTGCAGTCGTGTTCAGATTCATTCAACTTAATCATCATAGAGCCATTCACTGATATAGGTGCTTTTACTGATGCATGTATATGGTTCTGAATTTTAATGAACTGTGCAAGTAAACAATAATAACTTGATTGAGGGTCCTAAATGCTACCCATGCTAATGCTAATTCCCAGTAAAAAATTGTTGGACCATGTTTGGGCTATTTTTTTTCCCTTAATAAGATAGGACAACTGAAGAGAGACAGGAAATGTTGGGAGGAGAGAGTGGGGGATGACATGCAGCAGAGGGTCGAGGTCAGATTCGAACCTACGGCCGCTGCGATGAGGAGCATAGCCTGTGCACATGGGGCACTAAACATTATCGCTAGGCTATCCGGCGCCCCAGATTCCCCCTTTTTTTAAACACTTTGCTGATGTTAATTTTGTGATGTTTTGATATACATTCAAGGATTTCTTTTTTTGAGTAAAAAAAAAAAGCATCTGGATAAAGTTTTAAATCGTATTCCTCATACTTCCATCTGGAGTAGGGCATTTTGGATCAGTTCAGTATCTTTGAGAAGCGTGCATAGTAACGAGCGATTGAGGATACCGTTAGCATTGAAAGTAATTGCACAAAATATCACATTAAACTGTGAACTGTGTAGAATTTAAATCGAAGGTCGTGCAGTCATAAATTTGCTCTGTAACCTTTTAACTCAGCGTCAGAAGGGTTGTCTAGTTACAAAAGCTGAAGATCGAAAGAAATTGGTTGGCTGTTGGGTCGTGCTGGGAGTGTGATCACAGTGACCTCACAACCCTGTGTACGTTTTTAAATTAAGCCTGTGTGCACATTTCTGCTTTGACTGGATATTTATAATTGTCACTGCTGTATCACCATCCTAGACCCACCACAAGAATTCAAAGATTATTCTCCTTCAGTTTTACAAACTTGCAGCTTTTGTTTTTGCAACATCTGAATCTTTTTTTGTGGTATGATCAAACACAGAAATACAACTGCCGACTCACCGAGGATTTCTTTAAACAAGTTTGAAGCTTGTTAAGAAAGACGAAACAATGCACCGGTGTATACAAGAATATTTCTTATGTGTCACTTGTGATTAATGAACAGGAATAGATTTCTGCTGATGGTCATGCTGTTCAACAAAAGTTCCTTTCTTCACTACACTGCTGACTCAAGCTGCCAGATAAATCCATTTTCCTTCTTTCCTGTATGCACCCAGCGTCTTTCATTCACAACACTGGAGTCATCAGTCGGTGATGAGTGTGTGAGATCATGAGTTTTGCCCTTGTGACCAGATTTTGACTTTTTTATGTCATCTTGTGAAGACTTGAGGATTTGTAAAACAGCTTTATTTATTTTTCTTTAGGATAGTCGTATGTTGACATCTTACAATTCAAGGTCACTAGTTGGATTTACGTATATAGTTGACTACGGTTTGCACGAAAAAATGGTGTGATCAGCCAAGGATGCAACTTTAAGTGTGTGTGTGTGTGTTCGGTGTGTCTGTGTGTGTGTGTTTGCTTATGTCGGGTCAGGGCTTGATTAGCGCAGCGGGGCGTAGCAGTTGTGTCCAGCTGCTCTCTCCAGAAGTGTGCCATGATACACAGCAAGGACTCCAGTGAATAATCCACCAGCAAAGGGAAAAACACTGCTCAGATATTAATGAGACATATGGCATGTTGCTTACGGAGTCCCTCAGCAGCCTCTAACAACAACACACAGGTTGTTTGTTTTGTTTCCTTGTTTGAAAGCAGTGGGATGAACCCAAAAGTTTCTACAAGTTAGAAAAGATCGCATTTCTAATTCCTCCTTATTTACGCTGAACTTTTATCTTTTCTCACCTCCAGTCACCCCTGAACTGTTCCCTGAAACCCCCCTGGTGCCGTCCCTGCCTACCATATCTTCGGCACGATCCAGCTCCGTCCCTCAGAAGCCTCGGAGGCCCAGTAACAGCGGTTCTGACGGTGCTGCCAGGCCCCGGCCGTTGCGCTCAGCCCCCAGGCCAGGCCCCAGCAGAGGCAGCATGGAGGTGGGCATGCGCGTGGTGCGTGGCCTGGACTGGAAATGGGGAAACCAGGATGATGGAGAGGGCCATGTAGGCACTGTGGTGGAGATCGGGCGGCAGGGCAGCACCACCACGCCGGACAAGACAGTGGTGGTGCAGTGGGACAGCGGCACACGGACCAACTACCGCACTGGCTACCAGGGTGCCTATGACCTGCTGCTTTATGACAACGCTCAAATCGGTAAGCTTGGATTTATTGTCATTGCCCATCCTATAAATGAATTTGCTGTTCCTCTCTAAAAAGAAAAAAGAATAGAAGAATACCATCACATTCCTGCATGCATTCAACCACACACACGTTTCAGACAATGATAGTTATAAGAAAAGGTAAAGAAAGTATTTTGGATAAAAATCAAGACTTTCTTTAAATAGTAGAGAATGACATGTGGGAAAGGAGCCACATGTCGCACTTGAACCCTTACTGCCTGCTTTGAGGACTTAAGCCTCTGTGCATTGGGCACGACCTAACCACTAGGCCATCAGCATCCCCTGAAAAACATTTTCTTGTTTTTTTTTTTGCTTTTAAAGAAGTTGAAAAAAACCAAGGTCTTTTCAATAGCTTCTCTATAAGCCTCTGGGGTCTCATGTTTTTTTCTGAAAAACCGGTTCCACGTGTCTATCTTTAAAAAGATTTGCCTGCGCCTCCGTCTGCACAAATCCTGTTTTGAGAAATTCTGATACTGTTCAGTCTATCTCTCATGGTCAGCCATCCAGCTCTATTTTGGACTTGAATGACACACACATTAATGCAGACTCATTAGCATTTTGCTCTATATAAAGCGACATTTTTCTGCCTCAGAAGCTTGCCCTTCAATTAATGGAGCGAATGAAGAGGAGGAGAAGAGATGAGGAGCTGAGGGGTGAGGGGGTGGGGTTATTTTTGTCATTCTGTTTGTGCCTCAGTTCTTCCACATCTCATGATATTAGCCATTGTGGAAAGTTTCAACTGTAAGGACATGACATATGCCTACAATACTTCAGTGACATATGACATTGACACTGCATATCACAGATACACTGAAGATCCTACTCACTATACAAGATACGACAAGTTCCTTACAATTTGTTTGTAGCAAAATAGAGTAGAAATTACAACCTGGACCATTTTGAATAAACAACCCCACTCACTTCTCTCCTTCACCCCCCCCCCCCCCCCCCCCCCCCCAGGTGTGCGCCACTCCAACATAATCTGCGATAGCTGCAAGAAGCACGGCATCATGGGAATGCGATGGAAGTGCAAAGTGTGCTTCGACTACGATTTGTGCACCCAGTGTTACATGAACAACAAGCATGACCTGGGCCATGCCTTTGAGCGTTACGAGACAGCACACTCCCAGCCGTGAGTACTACTAATTCTTCTTAATTCTTGCCTGTTAAATTGTTTTTTTTTGGCTAACCGGCTTTGTTCACCTTACAGGAGGTAAGAACTTCTTGACCCGATTAGCATTGTTTTCACAAATTAACTTATAGTAGTCCAGTGTCTGTCTTCTCATGCCTACAAATCTAGACTGTGATTTTATGAGGATTTCCATTTTGTAGTTGGCTTTGGTTTCCACAGCATACGGCTTCTCTTGAAGGAAACTGGGCCTTTTAAAAAAAAATCAAAAAAAAATCTCAAATGTGTTTTAAAGGAAGAATATGCGATTTTTCACACGTAAATGTAGCAGAACTCAAGTATATCCTCTGAAAATAACTCTGAGTCATGACTGTCTACAATGAGTGTGACACCCGAGTCCCACTGTCTGTGTTGTTGTCTGAGCCGTATCTACAGCGTGTTTACATGGACGGGGCGGCCGGCTGACTCCTCCCCTCGCGTATATAAGTTGTTTAATTGAGGGACTAGAGAAAAGAAGAATAACATACTGTACTCACTGCTTATTTGAATGTCACGTAAGTGTTTTTTGATCATGGTCATTTCATGTAAATTTACATGCAGTGTGAAGATACGAGCGCTACCCTTAGCATGCTAACACAACAATGCTGCTCGAGTTGTTTTGGTTTCATGCTGGTGCTCAAGGGTGACATCTACTGGCTTGCATTCTGAATCTTCTTCAGATTTCTTATGCACTTTATGCAATCCAAAGCTTTATTTTTAGTTTGTAATAGAAGGAGTAGAGATCTTTATTTTAGTATTCTTACAAACCTAATGGTGAGTAATATTCCAAATAAATATTACTGCAAAGAAAGAAAAGTACTTTGACAGCACGGACTGCTCTCCAGCGTTACATAAACACAATATAAACATCTGTTAGTGGGAGAAGTTGAGGTTATTGAGTTTATAGCAGAGCAATTTCAGTTGATCTAAAGCCTTTGTTTATGAGCAGACTGCGGTCATGTGACCTGTGATAACCTTTCCACATCACCAGTAAACACGGATTTTACTCAGTTGTTGCTTCAACAACAATTGAAGTTGAGTCAAGAATCAAGATTGACTTAACTCGTGTCAGTCACAGTCCATTTGAACAGCTTTCGTTTTTGAGGGTAAATGGTAAACATTGTTTAACTCTGAGTCTTACTACACTGTAAAATAACGTTTAGTCTAGAAGTGAATATTTCAGCACAATTTCAAATGGAAACTTTAAGTGCACTTGTTTCTGTGTTTAGTCAGCTTAGACAAATCCCGCTTGGGCCCGCTGTGGATAAATGTTTAGTGAGCTGATTCCAAGTGTCCTGTGTATCCAGCTCTGCCTTCAGAATCCGCTCTTCTGCATCAGTTCACAGTAAAGCTCCAAACTGCTCCAGGCTCCGTCTGAATGTCAGCTGGATGGCCTGTTCTCTTTTTAACGAGGTGATATGTATGACCCAGATTTCTTCTATAGCTTAGCCAGGTCCTGGTCCAACTCTGTCCCGTCTATGTGCCTGGGCCTGCTGTCAAAGGAACGGTAAAAATAGTGGTGGTAAGAGTCACAACCTGTTTGACTCTAGTTATATTTAAATATTCTAGTTAACTTTAGTTTCTAGGTGTATTCATAATCATTTTCTCAACAGTCTGGAAACTAGACTTTGATTCAGTCTGGTTGAGCCAAAATGTATTTTCAAAAAGAGGAATTTCCCCTGATTTTGAACCTTATCTTAACTATGGATGTAGACAAACACAATGAAAATCACCTTCTGTTTTTACTGACAGTCTCTGTGTCTCTAGCTGCAGATCAGTGCAGCTTCACAATTAGTTTGTCCCTTGACACCAGCATCGTTAATTGTCAAAGTTGTTGGCCCTGAGAACCACAGACTGTTAGATTTTACATATTTCAAAGAAGTCACGAAATACATTGCAAACATCGACAGCAGGTCTAGAGAAAGTTATGATATGGTGCACCTTAAAGTGTTACGGTTGTGTCTTATTTGTATTAGCCAGAGCTGTCCGTAACAGCTTGCATACAATGCATCCTGGTATATGTAGGGCAAGGACTGCTGGCACAGCTCCCCAAGAACTCAGTTTGCTTTGTCAATATAGCATGTACTAAAGAAATAATTGCTTGAATTGACTAGATTTACCGTCAAAGCTGGAACAAAAGTATGCATACCACAGCCAAGTTTTTCTCAAGACTCAAATCTCATGTTAGAAATTGCAATACAATTCTAGTCTACATGTGTGGTATAAGAGGTCACTGCAGAAACACAGCAAATGTAATGTTAGGTAAGCACAAGCTGAAGTGAAAATAGTCACATACAAGGTCAGTTGAAATATGAAATCTGTGGATGTTTTATAAAGAATCTGTCAAAACTATTATGAGATCTGTGAGCGTCAGTGCTGTGTTTTCTAAATGGAGGAATATAGTTTTTGAAATAACTAAGCATCACTGTAATTGGTTTCTCTAATCTGAATAACATGGAGAAAATGAAGCTCTTTTATCTGGGTTTAAGTAACCCAACATTGTTTTGCAATCATTCTGATTGAGAATGCTTATTGGTAGCGGCTGTGGCTCAGTTGGTAGAGGCGTCGTCTCTCAACCGGAAGGTTGAAGGTTCAAACCCCAGCTCCTGTGTGTCCTTGGGCAAGACACTTAAAGGTCCCATATTATTCTTTTTCTGGTTTTATATGCCCTTTAGTGTATTTTCCAAGTGTCCTGTGCATGTTTAGGCACATCTGTGTGCAAACATTAAAAGTCCGCGGAAACGTGGCTTCTCCTACGTCCTCCTGTTAGCTGTAGCATTAGCTGCATGTAACGCTCGGTTCTAGCCCCCCTCGAAAAAAAATTGTCAGTGCGGCGTCATTGTCAGTGTGAGATCACTGATCTAAGCCCATTGGCTCGTTGTGGCAAGCCCTGCAGCTTATGTTGAAATTTCCGAGACGCGTGCTGAGCAACTGACCGATAAGGACAGAGCGGATCGGCAGACCAATCTGAGCAGACTTGGCCCACGTGGGGTCTAACAGTGTGGGCTCAGCAGAGTGCAGCTGACAGACTCAGAGCGTAGAGGGAGCAAGGAGGAGCAGTACATGAAAACAGACACTTTTTTCGGACTTAGCTATTGTGAACGTGCAAAAGTAGGTACATAGATTAAATATACGAACCCCAAAAAGGGCATAATATGGGCTCTTTAACCCCAAGTTGCTCCTGCTGCTTCGTCTGTATGAATGGGATTAGTTACTTCTGATGGTCTCACTACATAGCAGTGTGAATGTGTAGGTGTGACCTGCGGTGTAAAAACACTTTGAGTAGTCAGAAGACTAGAAAAGCACTACACAAGTCCATTTACCATTTAAAACCAAAATTTCTAGGCACATGCAATAAAACTAGTCTCAGGACTCATTTCACTAGGCTTCTCTATAAATTCCCGTTTTTTATCAAGCAGTGCTTGTTCTGCTCCGCTCAGCATAACAATCACTTCTTTGGCTCCTCCAGTCCGTGTCTTATTTGAATGATACACCCCCTGGAGGTGACAATAAAATGAGCCTCTTTGAGTTAGTATTACATAGAAATAAACAAATTGAGTTTTACATAATGGTGTTATAGTGGAGTGACTTTTGGCCAACAGGTTTAACCTTTCTTGTCCTTAGAATAGGGGAAATATAGTCCCCTGATGATTAAAAACATTTATTTGACATCTTGTTTAGATATCTTGAAGCTTTCAAACAGATGAACGAGCTGTGTATATTAAACGTACAATATGTAGAATTTTATGACAATGTTTTCCCACTAAATGTCTACATGTATTAAATCATCATCATCTTTATTGCCAGACTCAGGAGTTCACTAGAAAACATATAAAAACACAGGGTAAAATCACATCCAGACAGACAAAACATCATCAATATTATAAAAGACAACTGTACCAGTGTCGGCACAAGGCTGACTGGTATCGCACAGCACTATGACTGGGATTTGTCAACAGTATAAAGATGGAATTCTGAGAATCCTTCAATCGGCAGATAATATTGACTAAACCTATGTTATATATTTTTCTTTGTTGAGTACAAAGTACATTACCTCAAATATTTCCAAATGTTATCAAAGCCAGAGAAATCCGTTATTTTATAGTAGTAACAGGATGTGAATTTCCCCACTGGGGATCAATGAAGGATTATCTTATCTCATCTTATGTGTCATGGTGGGAGTGGTTCTTACCGTAATGTAACGTACACGAACTACAACAGACAACAATCATTCCTTAAATCAACATCACAGTTTGTCTTCATCATACAGTATGTTACAATAAACGGGAACGTCACACCAAGTCATTTCATTTTGGACATTTGTTTGTCTTTTGGATCTGCGTCAAGATATTTTTAAACAAAAACTGAGGCCGTGAGCTTTTTTATTTGTTAATAATAACCATAAATTAACCCAATATTGGGTGCCTAGGATTTCTTCTTTTGTTGTCGTGGTACCGAAGCAAGTATTGATATTCTATTTTGACTACTATCGTGTGTGTGTGTGTGTGTGTGTGTGTGTGTGTGTGTGTGTGTGTGTGTGTGTGTGTGTGTGTGTGTGTGTGTGTGTGTGTGTGTGTGTGTGTGTGTGTGTGTGTGTGTGTGTGTGTGTGTGTGTGTGTGTGTGTGTGTGTGTGTGTGTGTGTGTGTGTGTGTGTGTGTGTGTGTGTGTGTGTGTGTGTGTGTGTGTGTGTGTGTGTGTGTGTGTGTGTGTGTGTGTGTGTGTGTGTGTGTGTGTGTGTGTGTGTGTGTGTGTGGCTCAGCAGAGGGACAGAGTGTTCACCTCTGGGCGATCATCACATGAAAGTCACTTTTTTTTCTAGTCAGATAATAAAATAGAGGAGTACACTACAGTTTTTTCCCCCCCCAAACACACAGTACTTCTTTATTTCCACACAACACTGACCCATATTTCACTGAGAGCATTTCAAAAGATTTATAATCTGGCAGTCATGGGACTCTCTCTCGATATCTGCATGGAAAGTCAAATTTAGCTCGGTTTCATAATGACTGAAACTTGTTTTTGTCCTGCAGTGATTTGTCTTAGGGGACTGGGGGTTTTGCTTTCTGGTACTTAAGAGGGGTTCCTTTGATGAGGACCAAACACGTGTGAGGGTTTTAATAGCAGCTTCAGCAGGGTGGATCTATTTGTAGTTTACAGGCATGCTGTTGGCAGGAACTTCGAGTGTGTCCTGAGGGGACAATGGGAAGTCGTGCTGACACTCCACAGTTGTACCATCACACACATGTTGTGAGGCCTGAGCCGGATGTACTGTACACCAGCGTCTCATTGTAATCACAACAGATGTAATTGGATTAGCATGCCAACAACCTAAACGGTGAGGATTAGCATGCTAACATATTCAACTACCTTTGTGACAGCTACTATTATAAAACAGGTGTTGGATATGAAGCAAGTGGAGGTGCAGTAACATGTGCTGATCATAAAGCATTATGCTGCTGTTACTTTAAGGAAATGTTTGCTAACTGTGAATCTCCAGGATATGAGATAGATAAAATGAATGTTAAGAAAGGTTTGATAATAATAATAATTCTGATATAAAAGTCATTTTTAATGGGGATGATCATTTCCCTGACAGTAACACTCACTGAGTAATAATTAAAACAACATAAACAAGGTGGAAAGATAATGCTTAACATACAGTATGTCAAATAAAAAAAAACTAAAGTGGAGTAAGTATTACACAAGTACACTGAAAACCCTCTGAATAAGACAAAGAGAATAAGAGACACAAAGTTTTGAGAAGCCTGTCGCAGGAAAGTCATAACTAGCTAAATGGTTGGAGTTAAGTTGAAGTAAAAGTTTATTTTTTAAGTATTTAGTGAGCTCAGAAATGTAAAGGCCATATGCTTGATTTGTCATCTGCAAAAGTTTGAAGTCCACACTACAGAAATCTGTTGGATGTTCTGAAAGGCTCACAGCATTTGTTTAACACTGGTGTGTTGTAGTACACAGGGGGGTGTGTATGTGCATGCTGACAGCGCTCAGGGCAGCATATGCGTGTACCATATGTTTACGAGGAGATGGTTGGTATGCAGCTGGTTAATCGGCTCTTCAACACACAAACAACACACACACACGCAGTTCCAGGCAACCTGTCGGGGCGACTCCCTGCTTAATCCTTCTCTTGCACATCAAGCTGCACTGCTGCAGCTGACCTCCACCATTCTCCACCCTGTCGTCACGATTAGGGCACATCAAACCAATCCCCACCACGGAGTTTCCAGTACTTTCTCCAGCTTCTAGCTAGAATTAATTTGTACATTTTCACTTTAACTTTGTTCAAGTGGGCTAACTGGAATGTTCTCATTCTTTACGAGAAATGTACATATGTAGATTTGTTCACGTCATTCTTATCACTCCAACACAAACTACAGTCTTCTGTAGTGCTTTCAAAAGGGTTTAGTTCTCTGGTAAGGGAAGTTAAGACCCAATGAAAGCTTTATTATTATTTATATTTTTAAATACGCTTCTTATTCCATATAGTCTTCTTCATTAGAGAAAATAAGAACACAGGTCCATACTTTAGTTTACATTTTGTGAGACTGTAGCCGTTCCTAAAACATCAAATCGATTCATGATGAATTGTTGACGAGCATGTTTTTGCACGTATTAGGGAAAATGTTCAGTACTTTACCCAAGCTGAACAGAAAGTTGTGCTCTGAAGTTTCAGGCACTGTGGCACTGTGTTCTGATTTCATAAACAGTGAAGTTATTTCTACTCATTTATCCAATATGACTGTTTTCTGATTACAAATCCAAATATATTGTCTCTCTCACATTTTACAAAATATGACAATATATGAAAGGGTAAAACTTTTATTGTATGTATCTTATTGCCTAGATCATAACAATTCACAGCATTGTGCTTCAGTCTAGATTCTTGTTCCCACACTGTAGTTAAGGCTCCACAGGCAAACCAAAGTAAAAAACAGTAAGTGTAAACATGGCCGACACTTGATCTGGTTGACTGAACCTCACTGCGTATTCCACTGCATTTACTTCCAAAAGCAAAGCTAACCCTTGGCTGACTGTTGACCCAGCTGTCCTGTCGGTAGGTGTAGGTTTCTCGTCCTCATCCTGTCTGGAAGCTGAGGTGACATTTGGCCGAGCAGGATTAGAAAGCTTGATCCCCTGAAAGACCTGTTGTTTTTCCCAGAGAGGCTACATGAAGAATCAACATGCCAACAACACTGAGGTCATGTTTATATCTCGAGAAGTAGTGACATCTGCCACTTATCTATATCCTCTTTACTATCAAAATGATCGTGGGTCAAGTTCCACACACTCCATGACCTTTAATACTCAGGAAGTTCAGGAAGTCTGGAAGTTGCTAATACCAACCCTCTCAATTAGCCTTATCAAACTGGAACTATTTATACCCTGCATTCCAAGAAAAGATCCAAAAACACAACACAAGCAATGTAATGTATTGTGGCAATGCAGAAAACAGCTTTTCTTTAATACACATCCTTTTGTACTGGGTGAACAGCAAATTAATCTCCATCTGTCCTCATGTACTTAGAAATGGGAAATTAAACTTCCTATACGTGCTCTATGCTCTGCCCTAAGGTGGCCTGCTTTCTGATAGCTCTGCTTTTCAGGGATTAGGCTCAAAGCTCTATACGCAGATACTCACTGTCCTCAGCACGGACCTGTCCAGGCTCAGTCCCATGCTGAGATTGACTGTGTGCTGGCTGTCTGAGCCTGATGTGCTGCTTTTTTGCTGCTGTAGCACCAGGGAACCTAAGAAATCCGGCCAGTGACAGGGGATGAAGTTAGCTGAGGCTAACTTTAAGCAGAACCCCATCACAAGAGAGACATGTAGGAGCAGCAAAGCCTCCATGAGGCTCCCTGAGGACGACAGCTCTCCCAAGGCTCTTTTTCTTTTGATCACACTGGATTTTCTATGTCTTTGAGTCAATCCGAAAAGCTGTTCGGGTTGAAAGGAAGCTTGGTTTTGATCTCTTCAAGAAAGTATGGGAATAGGCAGCTCTTTTGCACCAAGATCTGATCAAATCTTTACCATAAGGTATGTCAGACATTGATGACTTTTTAACTATATATAACTATGTAACCTGAAAGTCTGAATCTGTTATTATAGTTAATGTTTTAGGTCAGTGCTAGCTACGAGGACTCTGACATTGTTGTCTGTGGCTTTGCATAGGTTTCTTAAGTTTTACAGTCCTGAAATCCTCTCAGAAAAAATGACTTTGCCTTAAGTACACATCCTGCTTAGCAGTTGAACACAGCGTAGCACTCACCCCTTATAGACGCAGTTCAGGAGAGTGAACAGTCATCTGTTAGGCGGCAGAGCTGGGATACCTACCAACATCAATATTGATGTATTCAAATAAAAGCAGAAAAACAGTGTGTGGTTTTAAGAGTTCTACTGCAGTAGGAAGCAAAAATACATCAGGAACACAATGTTACGCTAAACAGGAAGCACTGTGCTAATGAACGAGGAGAAGAAGAAAAGTGATGTTGACAAATCAGGTTTTAAAGCTTTCCTAAACATTTAGCAGATTTCTGTTTGGTAGACGAGTGATCATGGTGAAGTACACATTATGTTTCATTCTACTTAAAATAATGTTAAATAATAATAATGTTAACAAATTCAAAAAAAAAAACATTCTGTTTACCAATTTCATTCTTGTAATTAAAGTGTGCAAGATGTATCAATGCACTTGAGATGTATGATATTATGTCTCTTCATGATGATTTTGATGATGATTTTATTTTTAGTTAATGTACAAAGACTTGATTTTGTTTTCACTGAGATGGTGAAAAGCAGTAATACTGTATGATGTAACAGAGACAGTGATGAATACAAATGTAGATCCTAATGGTCAGTTTCCAGAAGATAGTGACCTTGTTCTCTTACCTAGACTGATCCATATGTTGGTATTATATTCTAATTAACATGGCGGTTTTCCTAAAATCAGTTGCGAAAAATTTCAATGCCTCTTTAACATCTAACTGCCTGAATAGTAATTTATTGCAGTTTATTGAATCATAACTTCTGTTTCGTGATTTGTATCGTATCATCACCAGATTTGTACAGATCCTCAGTGCTCGATGTGTCAATGGTCACTTCATCTGTTGTTGATCTTTTTCCGACAGCAGCCTTTTTTAAAATCTGATTTATCGTTTGTTATCAAACATTTAATGGGAAATGACATAAATGCAGCTTATGTTTATGAACCCTTCAGACTTTTTTTTCATCCTAATTTGTGTTTTATAAGTATCTGATAATTACTTCATTAAAAGTCAATAAAATGCTCGACAAGTAATTGGAGACCCGATCATGAATCTTGTTTGATGTAGTGAATCTATTGAAACGGAGATACAGATCTTCTCTATGTATCTCCGGCTTCTTTTTGGCATAGAGTCAAAGAGAACAGTCGATGCCTGCTTTATATTTTGGACATAGCTGTATATTATGGATTTCGTAAACAGGTCTTGACATTGTGCAGTGGTCCGTTGAGCCGTTTGTTCAGCTGTGTCTTCATGCTCTTATCACAGAGTGAGCTTGGCACCGAGGCAGAACCTTCCGCGGATCATCCTCAAAGGAATCTTCCAGGGGGTTAAAGTGGTTCGTGGACCCGACTGGGACTGGGGAAACCAAGACGGTGAGTGGTGGTGCTTGCGGGGTGGACGGTTCCTAACCATTAACATGGCTCTGCCAACTCAGCAGGCCCCCCTACCTTCTTGAGCATGAAGCTGTACCTCTTCAAAGTCTTTCACCATCCACAACCCATAATAACATTCTAACCTCACGTCTCATTAACCCACCAAATGTCCTGTTAGTATGTGTCTGTGTGTTCTTATATTGCTGGTGACTCATGAGTCTGTTGCACAGATGTGGCCGTCAGAGTGTGTCTCCACAGAGTCTTTGTTCAGTAACATTTGTCTTTGTTTTTCTTTTTTTTTGTTCCAGCCCTGTGTGGTGGCATAAACTGAGAACCACATTCACTTAAGACAAAGTGTTTGTTGCAGGTGTTGAGAAACTAGAGATTGGTCATTCCTTCTGCTCTGCTCTTGTATTTGTTGTTGTGTCCATAAAATGTCTTCAGTTTTACTTTACACGATCAAGTTCATGCTGTTACAGTTTTGAAAAGTTTCTCACATATAAACAATCTGCCTGGGTTGATGTCTGAAATAGTCAAAATTGTAATTGAGAGCAATCTTCCACATCAGTGGGCTACATTGAAGCCCCTGACTGTTCCCTTTAGGGAAAGCAGGAATGCTAATGTATCTTCATATGTTCTCTGGTCTGGGGTCATATTTGTGTCTGAGAATAGCAATGTTCCCTTTTTCTGGGCTAAAGCGAATGAGTCAAAATGTCCTTTTGGTGTCTTTCAAATCAACGCCCTGAGGATTGGTTAAGTCACTCATCAGGCTTAAATAGTGTAAACGCTAAGTGCATACAGGAAGCTCTGAGCATGCTCAGTAACCCCCAGCTTGCCATGTGCTCTCCCGGGTCACTGGTTTAGTTGGTGTGGTTATGCACTAGGTCAGCGTGATGACTTTAAAGGTTTAACAAGGACTCTTTTACGTCATGAAACATGATGTACAGGTCTTTACACATTACGCGATTTAGAATAGGCATTGACAATGTTTCAAGGATATGTTTTGTTGGAAAATGAGGATTTTTATTATTTTTACCTGGTGCTTTTGTGTTTGAATTTCAAAGGAAATGTGTTCCTGAAGTATTTGAGCAGGCTCTAGAAAATGGCAGAAAATGACTTTAATTCTTGGCAGCTTATGATTCTTCAGGGGAAATTGTCTCTCACTCGTTTTTTTCAAATGTCTGTCATCTCATTTGTCTCATATGTCTGCATGGTGCTTGTCAAATTTTACTCTGCATAATTACACGTGTTGTCTGATCTCCACACATTTTCTCCCGATCAAAAACACAATTTCTTTCCTCTGCCGACTCTTCTTTCTTCAATGATCTGATCTTTTTCTTCTCCCAATTCTCCAACCCAATGATGCATTACTGTTTCTGTATATTTGTGTATGTTGGTTTATATTTATATGTGTATATGTGTGTGTGTGTAGGCGGGGAGGGTAAGGTTGGGAAGGTAGTGGACATTCGCGGCTGGGACACAGAGTCTGGTCGCAGTGTGGCCAGTGTCACCTGGTCTAATGGCACCACCAATGTCTACCGAATGGGACACAAAGGCAAAGTAGACCTCAAGTACGTGTCTGACGGCCAAGGAGGATTCTATTACAAAGACCACCTACCCAAACTAGGTAAGACACACAGATTCCTGTTTCTAAGTAAGCATTTGTCACACACAGGTCATTGGTTATTTTATCAGTCATTTAAGTGCTCACATTGCCAAGTTAAGAGTAAAGCAGTTCATTTTATACAGTGCCTATTGATAACTTTCTCAAGACACTTTATAAAAAGAGAAGGTCTAGACATTACTGTTTGTTATTTTATTTACCGAGACGCAACATTAATCCAACATAACCAAAGCACTTGGCAACATTTAGCAAAGTAACAGTGGCGAGGAATAACTTCCATTTTAACAGGCAGAAACCTCGAGCAGAGCCAAACACATGTTGAACAGCCGTCTGCTGAGACTAATCTGCTTCTGCTGCACCCTCATGCTGTCAGACGATACCCCACTCTGAATGTTGTTTCACTTAACTCACCTTGCTACCAATGAAGCATCTAACAAACTGCTACTTTCAGTGTTTTACTAGTTTTAATCAAAGGTTCTGTATGTTTTGGAGAGAAGGAGACATGCAGTTAATATGACCCCCACTTTACATTTCTTGAACAATACACGCAAAACATTAGGGCTTGGTCATAACTGTGCACTGTTCGATGTGAAGTTATGATGCAGTGCAAAAACAAACGTGCAGAGATTGGACTGACAAACATCATTTTTTTCATGTATTTTTATGCCTTTATTTAGAGATAGGATAGAGTCAGAAATCAGGGAGAGAGAGTGAGTGGGAGGTGACATACGGGAAAGGAGCCACGGGTGGGATTCGAACCCGGGCCACCCGCCTGGAAGACCACAGCCTCCATCCATGGGGGTCACATTAACCCCTCCGCTAACGGCGCCCCTGACAAAACGCAATTTGACTGGGAATCTTCTCGTTGTATAAACTGAATTGTCACTTTTATTGTCCAAAAGCATTTATACATGAAGTTCAGCCTTCCACTTCATCCTGAACCAAATTGTAATTGGTTTATAAGCATGTTTACCAAAAATGCAATGGGTTAGCGTTTGGAAATCTTGACCTCATATGCTCACTACAAGTCCTGTATTATTGTGTTGTTTGAATATGACATTTATAAAAAATTGAAATGTTCTAAAGTCTGCTTGAAAATATAAATGCTGACTTTAAACCAGACTATTGTTGTTGTGGGCTCAATGTTTGTTCTACGTTTTTGTTAATGCTGACACCTGTCCGTTCAGGGGAGCATGCAGAGCTGCAGCGTCAGGAGAGTGCTGACGGCCACTCCTTCCAGCAGGGGGACAAGGTCAAATGTCTCTTGGAGGTGGACATCCTGCGACAGATGCAAGAGGGGCATGGAGGCTGGAACCCCAAAATGGCAGAGGTATAATCAGAAAAAAACAATTGACAGCTTTATTTATCCCCCTGTTCTACAATGTAAAGAAACAAACTGAACTTCCGTTATTTTTCCCAACTTCTGACAATGACCTGTTTGTACTGTGCCCATGGTATGTACTCTTTACGTTTTAGACAAACATAGCCTCACAGTCAAAACACATGTGTCCCTTTGAACATTGTGTACAGAATATTTATATAAGTGGCTCAGATGGATGTTGGCTTGCAGCAGAGTGAAAAGAAACAGAGCATCCAACTCTCGAATCACAGCTGCTAAAGGGAACATTAAGGTCACAGCAATGCAGACAAAGACCCAGAGTGACACGGCCTGTTTGTGTTCGCAGTACATTTGCCGGATCGGGACTGTTCACAGAATCACTGACCGAGGAGACGTACGAGTCCAGTACAGCAACAACATCCGCTGGACTTTCCATCCTGGGGCCCTCACCAAGGTACTGAGCAGCTCCAGATAAGCTTCTTTCAGAGCATTTGCACATTTAAGAGACTTCAGTTTTACTGGAGAGTTGTTGGAGTATCTGAGGATTCTGAGCTCATCTTCAAAGTTGAATACATTTCTTTTTCCACTAGGTGAACACTTTTGGAGTTGGAGAACTAGTAAGAGTGCTGGAGGACATGGAGAGTGTGAAGAGACTGCAGGCCGGCCATGGAGAGTGGACAGACAGCATGGCTCCTGTATGCTCACTAAGCCTTATAATACAAAGTCTTCATAATTAAGCATTATTTATAAAGGCACAAGGCTGAAGTGTGGTCATGTATCACAAGACTAGGCCCTTTTTTCAGACTTATGTCATGAATTTCAAGATATTTACAAAGACTTACAAAGAGTTGAAATATAAAGTCCTGTAACTGCACTTTGTTTTTCTCACCAATAACTGGTGACTTAACTTTTATTTGAGCGTTTAGACTTGTAAGCACAGAATCTTTTAATATATACTCAGTTTGTTTACTAATCTTGACTTGTGATTTCATGACCAGAACTAAACTCTGACCTGAGGCTTTCAAAACAATCATTTTTTCCTCACCTTTGTGATTTTGTAGTATCTTAAATGTACTCCCCCTCTGTGTGCATGATGCTAGCTATGTCACTTGCTAAAGTTAAGCATTCTTTTGGCAGACAACGCCCTAAATTAAGAGTGACCTACTTCATTAAAGGTCGCGGAAACGCGGCTTCTCTACCTCCTCCTCGGTTCTAGCCCCCCTCGATAAAAATGTGTCAGTCCGACGTCATTGTCAGTGTGATATCACTGATCTAAGCCCGTTGGCTCGTTGTGGCAAGCCCAGCAGCTCATGTTGCACGCCCATGAACTTCTGTAGCACGCCCATGATATGCCGTAGCCTGCGGTAGCACAGTAGTGCTAAGGTGCTAATGTTTATGCTCCCCTTGGACGGAGCCAGTGGCTGCATTGCCAATATTTCCGGGACATTTCCGAGAACCGTGCTGAGCGACTGAGCAACTGACCAATAACGACAGAGCGGATTGGCAGACCAATCATAGCAGACTTGGCCCATGTGGGGCTCTACAGTGGGGGCTCAGCAGAGCGTAGCTGACGGACTCAGAGCGTAGAGGGAGCAAGGAGGAGCAGTACATGAAAACAGACACTTTTTTCTGACTTTAGCTATTGTGAACGTACAAAAGTAGGTACATAGATTAAATATACGAACCCCAAAAAGGGCATAATATGGGCTCTTTAAAATATTGGTCGTATGTGAGGAAGTTCAGAGCCATTTCCCCGAATGTGCCCTGGCTTATATTTATCTGAAGTTGAAGACACTCAGAAACTGCTCCTGTACAGAACAGACCATATGTAGATTCTTGTTAATTAGATTTCACACTTTATGTCACTGTGAATCTCACCTCTCAATTCTTAGCCCACTTAAAGACCCTTTCTCAGCTGCTCATACCACAGACTGCTCGCTTACAGTTTTTTTACCCCCTAGGTGCTCGGCCAGGTCGGAAAGGTGCTAAAAGTTTATGCAGATGGTGACCTTCGGGTGGCGTTTGGTGGTCAGACATGGACGTTCAACCCAGCGTGCCTCTCAGCCCAGCCTGTGGAGGTGGACGCCAACCTCATGACAGCTGAGAACCCCAACGATTCTGGAAGTAAGGCCTCTGCCGGGACGAGGGGGCTCATCTAAAACACTACAGCAGCAGCTTTGCCTTCTGCGTGCATTTATTCATCCTCTCCCTCCCTCATTCCAGCTCTGTCATGCATGCTTTCACATACAGGCTATAACTGTGGCACTCATGGCCACAGTCACAACCCTTCTCTGTCTTGTTTCTTTTTCAGCAGTGTGTCCACAGGGTGTCATTTCCTGAAATGTGCCTCTCTGTGGCTTGTCATGAGCCTGCATGTTGACAGCGGGAGGCTTTGGCAGCTCAGCCTACATTTGTCATCTTTTCTGCAGCCTTTTAATCATGACTAAATCTGTTGTGTGCATGTGTTTATGTCAGTGGATGGGTTAGCTTCAGAGGGAAATGTGTTCGTGTTTGTGGGAAATGTGTGTGTGGGGTCAGAATACAACGCATGGGGGACATTTTGACTCATTCTCCTGGTTTCACTTTGAGTTCAGCTTGGAAAAAAATGACGCCTTACCCGGCATGTGTTTGTCCTGGGATTTCACTCCTCTGGAGGACTCTTGACACTGTTTCTGATCATGTTGTTCACTTTAAACTGATTAAGCTAAATTAATATCCCCCCTCCCTCCTTCCATCTGTCTCTGTTCAGGTACTGTCATCTCAGTGTTGGAGAAGCTGCTGTCTCAGTCCACGGAGCAGGACAATCCCAGCCGGCTGGTGATTGAGGCAGCACACGGCAGTGCCAACAAAGTGCGGGAGTTGGTGCAGAAGTATCCTGACAAGGTTAGTGCAGCACTCCTTCTCTTTGCTGCAGTCCACTGCTCGTTCCAAGAGCTCTCAGCAGGGCGCCAAGAGAGATTAAGGCCCAGAGTTTCTTAGTGAGCAAAAAAAAAGATATATATACCGTACACTGAAATCACCCTGTCAAGATGTTTGAAAGCACAAGTGTGCAGTTGCTTTTTGAAGTAGATGCTAATCAAGCTAATTGAGTTATCTAACTTAAGCCAACCTACAAAAACTAAACATATTGTGAATGTTTTTCTAAAACATCGAGTATGATAGTCATCCATCACTTATACATTATTATTTTAAACAACTTTCACTTCTTTTCACAACGGTCTCAATAGGTTTTAGCTTCTGCTTTAGCTGGTTGTTTTTGCCTGTTTCTTCTTTTCTATTGTCTTTTTTTCTTATTTATTTGTATCCTTATTTTTATCTTCTTTATAAGTTTTATTAGCTGTTATAATATCGTTCTCACTTTGATGCTGCCAATCTACGTCAATTCCTGGCAGTTTCAGGCAGTTATCGGCGTTAACTGTAAATTCCTGTGACGAGCCGTTAATTTGAACTTCCACAACAATTTACAGTGACGATGACTGACGAAAATCCTGCTTTTCATGCAGTGTCTTTACGTGTTTTTCTCTTCTGATATGTTGCTTTTTATCCTTTTAAATTTATGTTTTGATGTCTCGTGTAAAGTTTAAACAGCCTTGTTGTTAAAATGTTATATGAATAAACTTGCCTTGCCCTAACAGATTGCTATGACATCAGAAATACTTAATTAGTTGCTCTTAAACACAATATAGCAGTAGGAAATATAGAAATATATACCTTGGGATTAGACTATGATACAATAGATTTAATAGTAACCATTGAACGAGTAACCTAAACAAATGAAGTCATTTTTTACACACTTTTTTAAATATTGAGAGAAATATTAACTCTGTTTATAATTTCATCATAGTTGGTTTTATCAGAAATGATGTTGCTAATAATATTCCTACTCCGTGATGACTAAACCATTAATAAGGATTACATGTGTAAATTATATGACTAATGCTGTTGTGGTTCATGCTCAGATTATTTCCGGTCAGTCTGCATTCAGCTCTGTCTGTCGTTGTTCAGGCTGTCAACGCCTCTAAATCAATCTTCGTCCACGCTCGGCAGGTGGATATAAAGAACCAGGGCAAGACCGCACTGCAGGTCGCTGCCCACCAAGGCCACATGGAGGTCGTGAAGGCCCTGCTGCAGGCCAACGGCTCCATCGAAGTCAAGGATGAAGATGGAGACACGGCATTGCACTACACTGCCTTTGGGTGGGGACACACATATAGATACTTACACTTGAATGTAAAATTGTACAAAGGAAGACACTTAATCATGTAAATTGCTCGTGTCCTTGTCAAGATTCAGCTCTGCTTTCTAGAAAATCCTGGAGACTGACAGATGTAGATAAAGAGCTTTTGCATGTCTCTTTCCATGTAATGTGATAATCCATTCACAGAAGGGACAGCATTAGAGTGTTGTCTAATCAGCCACCCACATCCCCTCCTCTATCCACATTAACACATAATCAGGAAGTCAGCATTTGACAAAATCTCCTCTGGAGTTTGTTCATGTTAAATAAAATTTATTTTACTGCTTGCGGGCTGTAATGGTAAACAAAGCGATTAAAATGGCAGGGTTTAAAAAAGATGAAGTTTGTCTGACTTAGCATGCTTTTTGTAGCTCCCAGTAGGTTTTCAGAAAGAAAAAAAAACATTTGAGATTTTAGAAACTGGCTTGAGTTACTTTAATTGAAAGCATTTTTCCGACATGTTGAATCACTCAATGGAAATGGATGACACTGAGGACTAATCTGTTTGTGGTTTCTCTTTGTGCAGTAATCAGGCAGAGATCGCACGGCTGCTGTTAAGCAAAGGGGCAAATGTCAACCTACTGAACAACTCCATGTGCACGGCGCTCCACATTGCCGTAAACAAGGGCTTCACAGACGTGGTGCGTGTGCTGACTGAACACTCGGCTGATGTCAACCTTCAGGTGAGAGGGCCTAACATGCTCTAGACTGGGCTAGATTAAAACGTGTCACCCTATAACAACCAGTTTGAAACATCCATTTTTGTCTTCATTCTCTTTCACTTCATTTAAAGTAAATGATCACATCTTTATTGACTCTTAAAAACCAGCTCTGTGCTAATGAAGTTAAACTGTCACTGTAACGCTGTGGCTGTAAACTTGAAGGGATGAGCAAACTGCTACTGTTTATGTCAAATGTGATACGAGTGTGAGGTGATGATAACCTGTAGCAATATCAGAGTCCAGTAAATGAATGGTTTGGTTGGCACCTAAGTTTAAATGTTACATATAAAAAGCATCAGGTGATTTTTCGTGTTATATTATACAAGTTGCCCCAACACGCTAATAAAGAAAAACGTCTTTATGGACTCTGTAGATCTCCTGGAAGTAATTTCACAACTGGGATCTAATATATATTTATGAGTATATATTAATATTTATGGTTGTCTGTCAGTCCCCTTCTTGTTAACTATTGAGCTCGGGTTTATATACTCATTTTTATTACACTTGTGACTTGTCATAAACATCTGAGTGGAGTCCAGAAGAACTGATTATGATTTGTTTTTGTTATTAAAACTTTATAACTGTTCAAAAGATCACCATCATTGATTGATAGTGAGCTATCTCGCTTTCAGAAGAACGATCGTGGGACATAACTCTCTGTGAAGAGAAAGGGTGCACTTTGAAGTACCACGGCCGCTCTTTAAACTACTATGATGCTGCCTTTCCTGTTATATGTAGTCTCACTTATACTTTTATCTTGCGTAATGTTTTCTTTTATATCATAGCAAATTTATCATAAAGTAAGTGACGGGGGGTTGACAACCAAACTGGTGATGTGCGTCTGCAGAAGCCAGTGAGTTTCTTTGGCAGTCAATACTATGCACATAAGAAACTCAAGTGTCTCCCTTTTCAAAGCAGCTGTAAACAGAGAAATTCAAATATTTATGTGCGACCTTGGCTGTCCTGTGGCCCTCAGTGGCATTAAGGGGGTTTTGTGTCCCTTTACAGCGTTTGCAGACAGTGTAACATGCCTGTAACCAGGCCTGGAATTCACTTAGTGCACATTTATTCTGCTTGAGTAGAGCGGCTACTCATCTAAGAGCATGGAGTGACTGCTACGAGTTTGTTTTTGTTTGAGCTGTATACAATCTCATTGTAACGAGGCACATTAGAAATATAGACCCAAAAGTATTATATAAAATCTCGATTTCAGATTTACAACAAATTCTAGCAAACAAAATCATGCAGTAGTTACAAATAAAACTAATGTGATCAAATGTTCAGGGATTAATGATGCAGTCTGCAGCTTTGTACTAAGACACTGTGATTCATATAACTGCCATCATAAAAATGATTAAATTAGTACTTTGGCATTTTGCATCGTCATGTCTAAACAAGTGTCACTAAAAGAAAACCTGCAAAACCAGTCTCAGCCCAACTTAGGCCACAGCCTCACTCGCTCTGTTTTTTCTCTCTCCTCCAATTAGGATTCATATGGGGACACACCGCTCCATGATGCCATTGCGAAAGATTTCCGCAATATCATCGAGATCCTGGTGTTGGTGCCAAACATTGACTTCACCCAGCAGAACCACAGAGGCTTCAACCTGCTGCACCACGCTGCCCTCAAAGGAAACAAACTGTGAGTCTATGGAAAACGGTCTGCAGCAGACACATTTTGAAACCTGGATGATGACAAAGTTATAATCAGTGAGACGTGTAAAAAGGTTCATGGACATTTTCATACAAATTAGGCGCTCAACATCTCATCTCATCTTGACAATCACAGCGATGTTCTAGATTCAAGGCAGATGAAACAGATCTTTCCAAATGATACTGAAGTGTGAGGGGCCGACAGTTATATTCTGAAAATATGACCACCTGGATCAAAGTCTCCCCGCTTACAAATAAATAAAACCATAACCTCCATACATGGGGAGCATGCACTAACCACTGCGCCCCAGTAAAACTACTGTTATGTGAAAGGAAAAATGATTGGACAGCAAGCCAAAAACCTGCTATAACTGAGTAGAGCTGGCTAATCAGGAAGTGGGCAGAAACCTTTCACCTTAGCATGAGCTTGCTTCAAAATATATTCTCTCTTTTCAGCCACGACTTCAGCCAGACTATTTTTTTAACCTTTTTTTGTGAGGTAACTGCCAAAGATAGAACACACAAGTGCAACCAGCATACGATTGGAGTATGTTTCTGTTTTAGACTGTTGCCTAAAGTCACATTTGATAACACAAGTTTCTGTGAGAGGCCCAGTCCTTTGAATTCCCTGAAAGTATTATGCAGAGTTTCTGTGCTCTGCGTAAAAATCAGTTAAACCTGTTTTTATGTCTGTTCAGTCCCACATTTTTGGAAAAAAAAACCTGTTAAGATTGTGAGATTCTTTCCTGTTCACCAGCATTACAGAACTATTGTAATCATGGCTCCAACGCTTTTACCTGGAATTTAGTTTGAGAAACATTCACATGTGACTTAATAATCCCATAGCGGGGACAGATCATTGCCAGTTTGGAGCATTCAAAAATGTTTTTAATCACACAGATCTAGGCAGTAACCTGTAAAGTGAACTTTTCATCACTGACATAAGATAGACATTTTCTCCAGACGTGCACTCCCAAAATTTCCTCAAATATGAGTACACTAAATGAATCCAGCTGTCAGGGTTGTTGCTCATCTTGCTAACTTATATGCATGTATGCCATGTGAGGATGAGGAATGACGGTGCGTGGTGTGTGGGAATCTCTCCTGCGTGTTCAAAATGAGGATTCAAAGGTCAATTCTCAAAACTATCAGTTACAAATAGAGCTCATCTCCCACACAGATTCTGCTGCTGTCAGCAGGCTGAAAATCAATATCAGCCAAAAATGCAACATTAACTTCTGCATCCCCTTTTTTTCCGCACATTCACTTGTCCTCCAGGTTTTTTAGCTCCGACATTCTTTAGCCATGTGGAGCCTGAGATCTGGATATCAAGTAGTTTGACTCGTAGAATCCGGAGGTCTAATACTATTCCTCTCAAAATGGTTCCAGGTATTTTTTCCTTCTGTGGAAAACAATGGGGAGCTGGTGAAAGATCAGCTCCTGCATTTGAGTCGATACTTCTGCGCTTGAGGCCAAACGTCAGGGCTGCCTCGCTGGACACCTGTCACAAAGGCTTCATTGTCCTCTGACTGCGTTGCTTTTAGGCTGGTTGACACTGCATGTGCTTAATCTAAAGCTAATCCTCGAGAGGGCACTGATCAGGCAGAGATGCAGAACATTACAGAACATTCTCACAATGCTAAGGTTTCATCCCTCAAACACAACTCTGGCTCCTTTTTGTTGTGTGCCAGATTCCTCCTCTGTTCATGTTGCATCACATCAGCCTCCACTTACCCTGAATAGCTTGGAAATGTGAGGGAGGGCGCCAAAAGTGAATGGGCCCTTTTCTGGGAACTCTATTATAGTTCTTAGTGCTCTGAATTTATTTTAAAAACTGCATTATTTATATACTTTAGAAAATGATTGTAGTGAACAACTTTGTCTCAGCTAATTAGATTGTGTAGCCAAAGGATTAAAACAATCTACTTATGTTCTCATGCAGATTTCCACCTCAGTGACCATTGTAGATAAAAGACTGAAATGTAAAGTTATGAAAAGAACTGCTTTCTGACTGTTTCAAACACTTTTCAAACTACTTCACAAATTAAATTACTGTAGTTTGAACTGGCTTATTGCTGTCATAAAAAAACATGCCAGAGGAGTTTTAGCCACAGGTGCTTTCCGTCTCTATGACTAGCAATGCTCACGGTTTTTGTTTTGAAGATGAATACATTTTTCATGAAGAAAATGTGTCCTTTTTTCCTGCTAGGATTTTAATCGCTGAGCAGTCAGTGGGAAGGTAAAGTATCCTGAGAATATGAAAAAAATAGTTAAATTAGTTATCCCCCCATATATTCTGTATGAGCATCTTGTAATAAATCACTTAGCGTGGAGTTTTTTCCAGTGCAGTTGAGTTCTGCCAACATGTCAGACTGAGGCAGGCTCCTTCAAAAAGAGCAAGGAAATAAAACTTTTACCACCTTTTTGAAATATGAATAGGAGAGTCAGTCTCTCACGATTCGGAGTGACTTCCTAAGAGTTCATATTTTTCACAGTGCACCACATCTGCCTGATCATGTGGAGGCTCCTGCTTTTTCACTCCAGGACTTTTACGACCTCTTATGAACTTTCCATCCCAAATATAACAAAAATCATGTCATGGAAAATTGTCCCTGCCTCTTTTTTTTCCTTTCTTTTTTTAAAGAGGTGCCATTAAGGAAAGGAAGCAAGGATGAAAAACGGCAGCAGAGCCATACATATATCTTCTCCCTGAAGGAATGCCACTTCATTCAGAGATTCTGTATTTTGTGTGATTTGATGGAAAACATCTTGAAAATGTGTATCCCAAAGGGTGTCCGAGTCCTGTTTTTGTCATTAGCAAAGTTTTTCTAGGCTATGAGTGGAGTACCATTTCTCTACAGCGTCTCCATCATCTACTTATACCAGTCTGCCAGCTACTAAAACAGTCAAAAACGAGCAGTCGATACATTTTTCCAGTGCTAAATTCTTACCTCCTAACTTCACATTTCCTCATCACTCCATTAACCAGACCACTTAAAGCTCCTACTGTAGCCACTGAAAATGATCCTACAACAAATAATAATGTCAGGACCACAGAATGTGGACAAATGTCGACTGAGAAGGGGAAAATAAAAGACAGCCGGCGAGCAATCACTCGAGCGCGAGAGGAAAACGAACAGCAGTGGAGGCCACGGTAGACACTCATTTAATAAATGTCTAATCTGTTCTGGCGAGTGTCATATGTGCAGCGCTGGGAGTTTAGGCTGCACTGCGCTGCATTCATTTAGCTTGACATCAGCGGCCGTGCCAAAAGTCGAGACGCAGGATTTACAGTGTTCAGGATTAGCTCGGTTCACCAGTTCAACCATATATCATCAGCAGGCCGACGGTGCAATGATACAGTCCAGGTGCTGTGTGGTTTCTAATGCTTTACTCGTTTGTTTTGGGTTCAGTTCTAGCTGAAATATACACTTGGACTGTGCATTAGATTGAGAGAAAACATGTCTAATCACAGTTTATCTGCTTTTTAAACTAAGATGAATCTTGAAGTTGTAAATTCAAAACTCATTGTATTCATTGGAGTTTATATTTGTGGACTTCCACCTCGTTGACTGCTAGTGGATTGCTTCTTTGGCCTCAAGTTTCAAAGTAAAGAGCATCCATTAGAAAAAGTTTTATTCCTGATGTGACAATGCTGAAAGTTCCTCCGAGAGCAGCTGTGGCCCTATGTTGGTTTTTTGTGACAGAAAGATGAGAACGTTTTGTTTATAAGTATTTATTTATTGTGAGGAAATGGAAAAAGAGGGCCAGAGGCCAAGTTCACAAACAGTCCTGGGAAAAGAAAAGAAACAAGGCAAAAAGCCAGATTTCCTCTGGACCTTTCAGCTGGGCCAGAGAGGCAAATGAATGTACTGTACTGGGTGGTTGGTCTGTTTGCTGTATTTACTGAGTAGAAGCGATACTTGGCTGAATTTCTCCCCCTTTCCAGTAAAATCGCAGCTTATAGCCTCGTTGTTTCTCCTCACTGTCACCAGATGTCTCCTGGTTTTTCCACCTATTCTTTGGATTTATCCAACCCCTCCTTGTTGCTATTTATTCCTGTCTTTCTGGAATTGCAAAGCACCTTTTGACAATACAATGTAAACTGTCGGACACAAACCAGACAAATTTCATTCAACACACACTCTCAAGGCTGTTTACAGAGGCAAAGAATAGCTCCTCTTTGTGGTGAATTTCTTCTGCTTTTATCAGAAGCAAGTTACAAAATAGGAAGAAAGAAATCCCCGAAATAACCGAATGATGACTTCAGTCATCTGAAAAAGTCCTAACCGCTCTGCCCTCTAGCTGTTGTGTGTGTGAAGGCATGATTGTGCAAACTGCCTCCAAACGTCAGCCCAAGTCTGAATATTCATGAACACACAGGAGTAACGATTATGGAAATCAAGCAGAGGAACGAGGCGTAGTGGGGACAAAGGTGACACAGACCACACAGATATGTCTGCCTCAGATCTGTGAGGGTGAGCGCTTCAGCTAATGAAGGCGCTCTGGAGACAATATTTCCCACCATCAATACCATCACCACACACACACACACACACACACACACACACACAGAGCTGCATTGCAGGTACCAATGACCTCCAACGCAAATTCTCCCCGACAGCCTGAGTCCACACAATACACCCAGAGGAGATCCCAAGCATATGTGACTATACATAAACCATGCATCCCAGGCCTGCAGCGGTCACACCCTTTGAAAAGCATTTAAATAAATCAGCTATCTGCTTTTAATTAGCCTGTAAATGCTGTCATTTAAAATCGTACTATTTGATACTAGAAAGAAAATATGTATTTTTTTTCCAGTTCTCACATTTCCTTTACAGTGTGCTACAGAAATGATAGATTTGTTATTTTTGTTTGAGGGTTTTAGGAGGATTTTAGGTGTAGTGTTTTTGGGATAAGGAAAGCAATAGTGCACAGTGAGCGAGCGGGTTGGTGAAGCGTAATTGAACCCTGATGAGCTGAGCAGTGGAGGGGTCTTGCTCACCCTCCTCTATAAAAATCCATTCACCAATATCTAATAAGATCCAATACCATGAAACTAATACAGTATGTTTAACCAATAGAGTTTTTTTTTTACATAATTGATACAGTATGACAAAGCCTAAAACTGCCTTTACTAGATGTATTGATCGTTGATGATTTTTTTCTACAGAACATTATATTATGATCCTCTAGTTTCTTTATAAATAAGAAGCTTTCTTTGCATTAAAGACAGAATGCAAACTTTCGACATCTGCAACATCAGCATTCCCAAGCAGAGAAGTCCACCAGAGCTAAGATTTAAAACGAAACCACATGGTCCACCAAAGAAAGGTCGGGTCGTGTGGCACCGCAGCCTCCACGGTGGCATGCCAGCTTCCTGGGTGCTCAGTGCTCACTAAGGCTGTCGGCTTCAATTTCACACGTCATAAAGCAGGCTCGGCTATAGAGCACAGGACAACTCAACAGGGCAGCCCTGCTTCGCACTGCAGCACAGCCCGCTGCATGAAACAGACACACAGACGAGGTCTAATGGTCTTACCTGACTGAACGTGGCTTTATCTATTGAGAAACTGACCCTCTACCCCGCGTTAACCCTCACATTAAAGAAAGCAAAGTTGAATCTGACAGAAGGACGCCAATAAGGGTGGTTAAAGTTTCATACCTTGAAGGATTTTAGCATCATAGCACATATTCTACGCTGGTTTTAATACTTAATATTATGGTGAGCTTTTTAAGACCAGAGGATTATTTTATTATTTTCGGCTCCAAGCAACAATTGACCTGTAACATTTGAGGTAGGTGAGAATTAAAGAAACATCAGGAGGTCGCTTAGCTGTATTTAGTGAGAACTGGCTGCCTGTGGTGCCTCAGTGTTTTCTTGTTAGATCAGCTTGTTAGCAGCTCTGCAGCAGCTGCGTCTCATGCCAAGTCCACTGTGGCAGAGGATAATATGAGCTTTAGAGGGTTATGCTTTGGGCATGTTATACGCTCTGTGTATGGTTTCATTCTAGATGTGCTTCTGCTTTGTCTGATTACATTCATGTGCATAATACAAAGCTTCAATCAAGATTTGGGGATGAGAGCGGACCATACCAGAATACTTTTCATCGAGCCTGTATTATGGAGTCCATATAGGTCATCACAGAATTGTTGGTGCAGGTTTATAACCTTTCCCCGTATACCCATAACAGAAGAAAAGAACACTTAAGGGGATTTAAAAGCGGCATTTTTCATGTGCTTTGTTCAATAGAGCGGCCTGAATCCTTGGATTACAATACTTTCAGCACAGATTGCAAATGTTATCCACTCTAGGAATATTTGCTAACTTATAATAAAGTTAAGTACCCTTTAATGAAGATATTTGTTTCAGAAAGCAGCTTTCTAAGTACCTTTACGTGGCCCGATTAGTACCAAACCAAATCCACATACAAAGGCTGCATTTTCCCTCTGGCTCAAAAGTTCACAATATTGTTCAAATGAAATACTTATTTGGCAACATTCAGCCATTCGTGTTAAAGTGGAAAGGGATCCAGGGCGACTATCACAGATACAAGTGTTCTTAATTTAAGCCTTAGCCAGGAGGAGTGTCGTGCACTGTGCCTAATTGAGTCTCGTGTTGTTTGTCCTGACGGCAGGGCCACAGAGAAGATCCTGGCCCGGGCGCGGCAGCTGGTGGACGTTAAGAAGGAGGATGGATTCTCTGCACTGCATCTGGCTGCCCTCAACAACCACCGTGACGTCGCCGAGATCCTCATCAAGGAGGTGAGTTTAAGACGGAAGCACATCGGAGTCCTTGAAATCTGTTTTCATGACTTGTTTATGGAGTTCAGCGTGAATACTGAATACTACAAACACATTGTGTGTTTGGTGAAAAAGGTGAAAAGCTTTATTTTATCTCGTGGAGAAAAATTACCATCACTGCCCTTTTCTCTGTTCCACAGGGACGCTGCGACATCAACATCCGCAACAACCGCAACCAGACGCCGCTGCAGCTGGCGGTCACGCAGGGCCACACCGAGCTGGTGCAGCTGCTGGTGACCGAGGGCGCCGACGTCAACATGGAGGACGAAGACGGCGACACGGCCATGCACGTTGCCCTCCTCCGCCCGCAGCTGGCCAACGTTATGCTCAGCCCGCCCGTGGGAACCAGCAGCACGGAGGAGAGCAGTGAGGGCTGCTCCTCCACATCGCTCTACTGCAGGGTGAGAATCCCCCGAGAGAAAGTGCTCAAAAGAGCCTGAACAGAAACCCTGACCAACTTCAGAACGGGAACATCATCAATCATAAGAAATCAGGCAACATAATAACTCAGGCATGTGTATAAGCTATAAAAAGAGATGAGAGAAATCTTAAAGAAGATTAAAAATGAGATACAAATTACAAGAGGAGGGTATTAAATATTAATTGAAATAAACAATAGAACATCTACAGCATTAAATAGATTACAGTCAGTGAAAACGCAAAGGCAACAGAAGCAACCTAAAGGAACTGAACTCATTATAAAGAGAAAAAAGCCAATCAGGAAAAGCAATAACCTAAATAAAAACCATTCAAAAAGAATAAAACCGGGGCGCCTTTGGCTGAGTGGTTATGGCGCACGCCCCATGTACAAAGGCTGTAACCCTTGAAGCGGGCGGCCCGGGTTCAAATCCGACCTCCCTCTGTCCCTAATTTCAGACTATCCACAGTCCTGTCTCTCTAATAAAGGCACAAAAAGCCTCAAAATAAATCTTAAAAAGAAGAAGGATAATATCGAAAGGAGCAATAAAATGAAGTGAGGAATAAAGTAATTAGAAGAATAAAAGAAGTACGGTAAGGTGAGCTTAAAATATTTTAAAAAAGGTAAAAGAAATAAGAAGACGACATCACATAAAAGCAGGTCTTTAAAAGTGGGTTTAAAGAAGAGGTTGAATGACTGGCCTTTGGTAAATTAGCAAATTAAAGGTCTGACTTGTTTGCAGTTCTTGACTAAGTAATTACTTACTACTATTTATGTGCTTCAGAGGAAAGGAAACTTTAGTTCATGTATATTTTTCACCAAGCTTTCTGACTAATTGCTTCCAAAAACACATGCAGCGGTAGTATTGGATACATTTGATGGTTCCTGACTTGTAGTCGATGTTTTGTTGTTGTGTTCTCATGTGACTGCAGCTGTTTAGTGACACATTACCTCTGACTTCTCGGTATTGTTTGGACTGAACGAGCCAAAGAGGGACAACACAACTTTCTAAAGACGTAAACATGTGACAATATCCCGGCTAAACACAGACTGACAAGTGTGTAAACAGGGTAAAGGTTACAAAAGAGATAATCCTCAATAAATAAGGAACTAAAGGATGAAGAAACGCTCAAGAGGAGTAAATATAGGCTGAATGAGAGAGAGGTAAACAGACTTTATAAGGTAACCAAGGACTACATGTGGGTTAAAGGGATTCATGTGGTCTTAAGGAGGTAAAAACCTACTTATAGCGGGATTAATAAAGACCTGAGGGATAGGTGGACCTAATATAAATGCAGAGAAGTCATGGTAAACAAAAACACACGCAATAAATGCAAGGTTTACATTCAGGGGGTTAATCCAGGATAAAGCAGCTGGCTTCACCAAAGGTAAATGAAGAGTGAAAGGTAGGAGGAGGGAACAGAAGTGTGAAGGTAAAGGGTTATCTGAGGGGAAAGTCTCTGAACAGGAAGTGAGAGGGGTTAACTGAGGAGAGAGTCGTCTGATAGGAGGGCAGCTCAGTGTCGCTATACGTTTGCTGAAGCAGTCCTTTCTTCAGGATGCTTCTTGTCCTCAGAAAAACTAAAACATTTAGAAAAGCATTGAAGTCTTAACATTTCTTTCACTTCTTATTCTCACACAACTCTCTTCCTTAAGACTGAGGACAAAAGGGGAAAAGGAAGTGCTGCTATGAAGTCATACTGTTTAAGTTTTTACAAAGAGCTCACTTTGAGAGGCATTATGACAGCCGTGGAGATGTGTCCCAAGTGAGTTAGTTTTTTGTTTTCACCGATAGAAGAAACAATTAAAATACCCAGTTAATTATTTGATTATAAGAAAGTAAGACGCATAGAGTAGTGTAGAATTGTGCACTTTACAGAAAGGAGGCATAATAATGTCGCCCATTGCCGTGCGATGAAGGCTTTCAAATTAAAAGTCTGAATCTGCCCCCAAAAACTTTTTCATTGTTAGTGTGCAAAGCTGCTGAGGCAAGAAGCTGCAAATACTGACATGTTACTCTGGACATTGAATTTGGTTTCCTTCTATCACTACACACTCAAAGACAGTAGGTGTAAGTGTACACCTTTACATACATCAGAGTAATAAAATAGCATGTTTGTTTTCTTTTTTTAAAGATCATGTTCCGGGCCTTTAAGCTTTAATGAGACACCTGAGGAGAGGCAGGAAATGTGCAGAGGAGAGGGTTGGGTTGACATGCATCAAAGGGATGAGGCCAGGAGTCCAGGACTGAAGCCTGTAGTGTCATGTTTTTCAAACCTAAGATCTTATTCCCAGTTCTCTTGTCTAGTAGATGTACACAGTGTACACTTTAAAAGGCATTACATTCTAGTCTGCACATGTCTGTGGGCCATCACGAAAAGAAGGCATAATGATATGTTTATCTACTCAAAGAGAGACCATCTCTCTCTGATATTAGTTTTAAAAGATATCCAGGTATCAGTAACAACAATGTGCCAAAAGGAGTTGGAAATTCTAGCATATCGTCAAAAATCCAATATTTTATGTCCCTACTGAAGAGAGAGCGGAGACTCAAAACTGTAAATCAAGTGAAAAGTCTCTTACATGTTGGTTCTAGTTTTGAGCAAATTCAGAGTTTGGTGATAATTCTCGGTGGATTCATTCATCTCTATTCATGACACCTCTCCCTTGACACATCATAATCTAACACATTGTGAACAAAAAAAAAGAAAAAGATAAGAGCAGCTTTTAACGCATGCTGAAGGTCGCCAGATTGTGTAGTTGTTAATGGTTACAAAGATCAGGATTATAATGTCGCAGCCTCTCTTTTAATCTCCGTCATTCTTCAAAAAGAGCCGCTGACTCAGCAGTGCTAACATTCCTCATTAGGAATCCTTCACTCTGGGCTTTGTGCAGCACTTTTTATACCAGCACTTATATCACTGTTACATCACATTGTGTTGATTTCATTGCACCAATGAAGAACGTCCTTTCCAGTCTACATGACCGCGAACACTGCGGCCTCTACTCAACATCCTGGACACCTGCCAAGCCAACACAGATACACACACACACACACACATACGCACACACGCACACACACATCCCTTGTAGGTGGCCAGACTTAAGTGCTCAGGGCTGTTTTGCCCGCTGTCAGCAAATGAGTTATTGTGGGAGTTCTTCAATGCTGATTAGATTTCGGTTTATGTATCCGCCTGAGCCGGATTGTGTTGGTTTTAATTCAATTACCGTTCCCTTTTTGTTTTTTATAATCAGCCATGTCCTTGACTGCTAAGAATTCTCACTTCTTATCCTTCTTACAAATGTTTGTAGATTAGGGTCTGCATCAAAATCCTATTTGTTCTAACTCCATCTGCTTTTTTTTGTGTTTTTCTACCCTCTGTTTCCCACGTCATCTTGTTTGTCTACAGCTGAATGCTTCAGGTCTTCTGGGGAACACCGAGCTGAGCGTCGGCGCCGGGATTGCTTGTTTTCTAGCGCAGGAAGGAGCTGACATCAACTATGCCAACCACAAGGGCAAGAGCCCCCTGGACCTGGTGGCAGACAGCACCATGATGCAGCTCATCAAGAGCTTCTCTGAGAAACACAGGTAGGCGTCTGTAATAGCCGGGATTCATTTCATCTTCATTATTTTAGAGTTGATTAGTGCTCCAGGTGTGATGACGAGTCGTAACAGCTGTGTGTCCACTGACAGGTTGCAGCGTCTACAGGCCATCACATGTGGACAGGGCCTGAGCAGCGCGAGCCTTCGGAGGGTCCACACTACACCAAACACCATGACAAACCTGGTTCTTCCCACACCGCCGGGGCCCAGTGAATGCCTCATCTGCTCCGAGCTGGCACTGCTGGTTCTCTTCTGTCCCTGCCAGCACAGCGTGGCCTGTGAAGGTAGGTGGAGGCTTGAGTTTGTTGAGGGCTCTGTGATTTCCCCCCACAACATGAATATATCAGTTTATATGAGAGGTAGTTGAGCACCTTGGCAGCTTTGTCTGAAACCAGTTTAATACTTGGATGTTAAGGGTTTGTAGGAGTTTGACTTCTTTACTTTTAACTTATTGTTAATAAGTTAAACAGGCTGTTTGGAGATTTTTCCCTTCATGACATCACAAAGGGCAGTAACCCCTCCCCCAGGTGGGTGACACTCCCACAGCTAGGTGTTTGTTCTGCCCTATGAGTCTGCCTTCTCACCGTAAACAATAGGGCATGGTGAAAAGACAGCCAGAGAAATATCCCCTTCAAGTTAGGGGCGTGGTCAGATACAGCTCATTTACATATTTAAAGGTACAGACACAGAATCAGCCTGTTCTGAGCAGAGCTGAAATAGAGGGGTTTTATAGGCATGATCAAATACAGGATCAGAGTGGATTTAGAACAAGAAACTTCACACACATGTTTTAGGGGGCTCTGAGACTTATTGAAAGTTGTTGAAGAGGAGGAGAATATGTGACCTTAAAACAACTTTCGTTAACAAGGTTTCGTTTCTCGTCACATTGTTAATACTCTTGTTTCCCCTTTTTGTCCTTGTCTTATCAGAGTGTGCCCATCGAATGAAGAAATGCATCAAATGCCAAGTCACAATCACCAAGAAAATTAGACAAGGTAAGAAAACCCCTCTCTCTTTTTTTTTTGCTTTTCTGTGATGCAGTATTAAAAGGATCACAGTTAGCAGATTTAAAAAATAAAGAATAATTACCTCACTCTATGCATGTACTGTATGCATCCTTTTCTCTGTGTTGCAACTTATTGTTGCCCTTATATCCATTTATGACTTTTACAAAATATACATTATGTGTGTTTATATAGTTTTAACATCCCAGTTAAAGCTCAATTGAAGTCCTGCCTGCACAGACCGGTAGACTTCAGGTGTCAGATATAAAAGCACCTCTGTGTCGAGGACAAACACTTATTTAACTTTCAGACATTGATAATGATACCGTATCCCTGGCCAGTTGCTAATTAAACTGGCAATCCACTATAGCAGGGGTTATTACATTCCTGTAAATGATTTCTTCCTCGATGTTGATGACCCTCCCTCCACAGACCAAACAGAGGTGGACGTCAGCCCTGGCACCGAAAACTCAGAGCAGCACAACCTGCTGGAGCAGCTGCAGTCTCGCTACCGGCAGATGGAGGAGCGAATCACCTGCCCCATCTGCATCGACAACCACATCAAGCTGGTCTTCCAGTGCGGACACGCCTCCTGCATTGACTGCAGCGCCGCGCTAAAGACCTGCCCCATCTGCCGGCAGACCATCAGAGAGCGCATACAGCTATTCGTCTGAGCTTCTCTGTCCTCTCAGATCTTACACACCCAAAGAGGATGTCAGAGTGGGGAGAAGTGGGAGGGGCAACTGTTACATTTGAAGACACAGTGACCTTTATCTGCCTGTCACACCCTCCTGCTCACCTGCCTCAGCTCTCATTAATCAACTTTATTCATGACCCTGTGTTACATCTCTAAGAGTCCACTGTTACATTATCACAAGTTTCCCTCTTGATCAGCACAGACAGGAACTTGTCGATAAATTCTAAAGTAGTTTTCAGCGTCAGAACTGATGTTCCGCCGAGCCCTGAAGGGAAGCAGACGAGGGGAAGTTTCGAGGTGATGCTGCCACTTTGAAAACTCTGATCGGTTAGCTGGAAGAAATTAAGGTCCTTCTATTCTTCTTTCCCTTACGCCCGCTCAGCCTCCACCTTCTGTGATCTGTCCTCTCTTTGCTGCTTTAAGTGGATGTCTGTTACCCATCATCCTCTCTGGCTGTCTGGCCTCCTCTGTTTACAAGGCTGCGCAAAGTCAGTCCCTGTCTCCTCGGCCCGTCCCGTGAATTATGTTTGCTCTCATTTGTACCAATCTCTTAATAATCAGTGTTAGTCTCTGCAGAGGGAGTTGGCATAACTAAAGGCTCTCTATATAGTCCCCAGCCACTCGCCTGTATGCAAGGGGAAATACACACTATATATGCATGAAGATATGCATATTGTAAAGCTGAAAATGACCGTGTCGTCATGGGTGGTTTGTCGTCGTCAGTGTTTTATTTCTCTCTGGTTACATTTGTGATTTTTATTGTACCCATAAGTACAACTTTTTATTTATGTGTGAAAGGTGGTGTTGCGTAGTAATGTCCATTTTTTCAGTTGTTGTTTGCTTGGCAAAAATACTTTTGTTTGTACTGAAATTCACCCCAAGCCTATGTCCTCTACTCAGGGTATCAAACCATTGAAAGCACTTGTGATATCCATAAAAGGTTAATGACCACACCCACCGTAAGAAACAGGAAGCATATCAGAGTGGATATAGGATTGTTTTAGTGAAGAAAAGGTCGAAAAAATGTGTGCAAAGTCACTCAAATTATCCGCAGAAACAGTCAGTCCAACATTCAAAATATCATTCGTATTAGTGAGATGAATGTTTGCAGGAGAGTTTCTGCAACCAAACGGACATTTTACACACAAAGCAACATGAAATCAAAGCATCCCAGATCCAGCAGTTAGCTCTTTTCTGTTGTGTTGAATTTTAAAAAGAGAGCATTGTGTTGGTTCGCTTGTTTGACCACCGTCTGTCGGGTGTCGAGACCAAAACCAGCACTGGGTTTAAAGGAGGATACCATGTTTTTGTGTTTGATTCACCAGATGTATTGTAAAATGTAGAATCAGAAGGGCAAAAACATGACGTAGTTGTGTTGCACCTCTAGTTCCACGTCTGCTCGAGTCGTGTCAGAAACCCTCTCCTTCTCTCCTCTCTAGTTCTGGATTGTACATCATCATCCTTTCTAATGTTTTGATGTGTTTTCTTGAAGGGCTTATGCATAAAAGAAAATATACTATTTTAATCTTTATTTAATTTTTATTTTCTATGATAAACTTCCAGAGACAGGAGGGGTTGGGGTTTTTTTTGTCATTTTTTTCCCAAATTTTGGGAGAGCCAATGTTAAAGATGTACATTTGAATGTCTGGGAAAAAATGTATCCTGTCTCACTCTGCCTTTTTTATGTGTAAAGATAAAAAGATGTAAGAAGCTGGAGGTGGAGCGGCTGAGAGGTGTTTACCACAAGGTTTACTTTGAGGAAAGAACTTTTACATCAGTGCCAAATCGCATGAGGATGTGCATGGGCATGCACGCCCGAATTTATCTACACACAACTTAGCTCAACCCCTCCATGATCAAAAGAGGGTACAGTTATTCCAGCAGTGTTAAGGAAACTAAACTTAAACATTCACATTTCGTTTAGTTTGAAATCAGAGGTTTTAATGTCAGCACACCTGGTTCCTGGTGTTAGCAGTGAAGCTAATGGTGTTAGCATCCTAACTTTAGCTGTAGTGCTCTGAACCTCCTCATGACCTCAGTGACGAGTGATGCAACATTCACTTTGAGAGTATTACCAGTCCTATATTGTTTGGAGCTTTTTACAAGTAAATATATTTATATTTTATGAGACATTATCAATCAAGGGACGAGTTTCTTACATACAATTCAAACATTTTAAGGATTGTGCGATGGTGTTCAGAGTTTAGATGGATTTTCAGGCAAAGGCAATAATGTTTCAGAAACCTGGGTAAGATGTTTGAGTTCTTTCTTTTCTCCCTCTAAAGGAGGCGGCTGTGAGGGCGGGAACCAATTTATGTATAAAAACACGATAAAAGCAGCAAATGTTACTCTTGGTGTTTGTACAGTTCAGCTCTTGGAGTTCTGATGTTGGCCTTACTGTCCATTCCTCCTCTGTTGATGTTTTTTCAGTTGTATTCTGTACAAAAATATTTTGCAATAAATATGGAACTGTTTTCTAAGGACTCTGTGTAAGATTGTTATTTTTTTTAGTTGCGATTGATTCCTTTTTGTTGTTTCCAAACGTCTGCAGGGAAATTAAAATGTGATTTAAGTGGATGATCAATTCTAAAAGATCAGAGAAGAGAGAAACAAAAGGTTGGTCCAGAGCAAGAGGAAACCTCTGGTGATAAGAAATGAAGCCAATATGGACTCCCTCCACCACCAAGTGCCTGAGATAAGTGTTGACTTTTCACACATGCTTGCACACAGCTGAAACTACGATGAAGAATACCTTAATAACTGTACACCTGTCTCATTTATTAAAATGCTGATCCCCATCTGGTAAGTCTTTATGCATATGTTTGTTATTACAATGCACCTTTAAGCATTTGTAAAATAACCAGTTTGGGCTTCTTTTTTTTAAAAATCTTGAAATGACAGGAGCATCAGAATGAATCTCTAAAGATCTGTCATGACATCATTTCCTGACCTATTTTTCCATTCACCTGCTCCTTCAGATTCTCCCCTGTAGAGACAAACAGCAGCGGAGCAGGTCTATGTTTGCTGTAACCCATTTAGTCTCACTGGTATCAGTGCAGCGTCTCCAGTTAAATGCTGCTGTGTGCCACTTCTTAGTCCTAATTGTCTTACAGCTCAGATGGCTTTGGCATATGACTCAGCGCTTTAGCGGTGACGTCCTCTCTGAGGGCAGGCAGCTTTGAACACCGTGGGGAACCACAATGCAAAAGCAATCTACAAAGAAATCATCTGCTTTTATTATGTCATCTCAAAACTGGAAGGAATTAATGCTCAACAAACGTGCAACGCTGTGCACACAGGTTTCAGTGTGCTGTGCTTATGTGCTGTGAGTATGAAGAAATCTGTCAGTAAAATAGAATTAAAGAAATCCAAAACAAACAAAAAAAACATTTCTATGTCTGAAAATGTAAAAAAAAAAAAAGATGCATTAGTTTAAGAAAAGATTTAAAAGTGGTCAAAGCACTTTCCACCTTCTAAAATCCCCCTTTAGATGCAATTAAATATCCTGCATACATCATATATCCTGATCTTTGTTTCCATTTAAACTTTGAGATGTGACACGGGATCAAACACGACTGTCATTCTGTCAAATTTGAAAGATATAAAAGTTATTATCTTATTAAAAGAAAATAATCAACTTTAGTTCATTTTGAACTGTTTCAAAGTTGTTGTTTTTTATGGCTTGTACATAATTATACTTGCCTTGTGTGGCAGCTGTGGCTCAGTTGGTAGAATCATCGTATCTCAAGCAGAAGGTCAAGGGTTCAATCCCCAGCTCCTGACGTATGAATGTGTATGAATGGGATTAGTTACTTCTGATGTCTCACTACATAGTAGCCTCTACCATCAGTGTGTGAATGTGTAGGTGTGCCACATATTTTAATGTTTTTACTGAATCTGTTTTATGAATGCCTTATTCCCTTATTCTTTGTTTAATCTTTCTTTCTTCTTTTATAATTTGATCTATCGCCTTCAGTTTCTGTCTTTATGTCCTGTCTGTCTGAAGCTCTTTGGGCTGCATGTTTTTATGTATCAAAAGGTGCTATAGAAATAAAGCTGCGTTAAGTTTCGATATTCTTTCTCAAACTGATTATAAAAGAAAGAGAAAATGTAACCCCGGTTTAAAACGGTCCCGTTGTTTTAATCGCCTCCTGTGTTCCTTATAGTGAACAGGATGGGGCAAGAGCACCATCTAGTGGTAGAGTATTAAAACACAGTCAGGGTGATGAATGTTGTTTCCTGTTGTGTAGCAGATCGGCACCGATTAAAAACTAATCAACCAACAAAACCACATTCTTAAAAACACACACACACAGTCAGTCAGTCAGTCAGTCAGTCAGTCAGTCAGTCAGTCAGTCACAAAGCTCGAGTCATTCTGAACATGATGAGGGGCGTTTTTTCATAAAGGTGTTGTTTTTGTTCTTTGCATTTCCACCACCAAACACTCACTTTGTTTTTTATCCATGTTTTTAGTAGTCAGTTCGTGAAGCTGGGAGGATCTTTTGTAAAGACAAGGATACTTTTATAACACCCGTGCATCAAATGTAATGTATGAAGGAGGTGATATTTAAAGTCACTGATTTTCAAAATAAAGCAGCCTACAATTTGTCGTCCTAAAGTTAAATTCTGCATGATGAGCTTTAATAAATATAATCAAAGAAATATGTAAGTATTATTTTGTTTCATCAACATTTGTAATTAATTTGACAATTCAAATGTAGGCTTCAAATGTCAAGATCGATCTAAGACAGAAGAATGTTTCCTCTACCCGGTCAGTGAAATGTTTTTAATTCAAAGGGTTTCAGGGTTGAATTCTATTAAATCGATGAGGATTAAATGTCTTTGCTTTATGTCAGTGTCGCTTCAAAACAAACAAAACTATCTTCATCCAGAGCATTTTAAGACTATGGTTTATAGTCGGATGTAAGAAATGGCTTGCACATCCCTTACTTAGTTCTTAGCAGATGTAAGAAAAGAATATTGGCCTTAAGATTAAACCTATTACTAGGGTTGTATTTTATTCTAAACCCCCTTGAAGTGTTTTTCATTGTGTCACTTTTTCATTTTCAGTGTAGACTTGGTTTTCGTCCTCTGTTCTTTTTCCTGTATGCAGCTTCATGCAAAAAAAGAAAAAAAGAAAGATTACACGTCATCTCCTCATGCTCAGGTGTCCCACAGGGGGCGCACTTCCTCACGGCTCTGCTCCCTGGACCTCACCTGTGGCTCTCTCTCTCTCCATTCTACACTCTGTTTCTTTAGAGTTTTCTCTTTATCTTACCATCAGGACTAACTGCATCCTGTGTATTCTTATAAACACACAGTCAGGTGTTTTTATTCATATAACTACTATTTCAGCCTGTTGGAGTGGACTGACATTCATTAACACACTAACCTGCACTACAGGTCTGTCAGTGTGTGTGTGTGTGTGTGTGTGTGTGTGTGTGTGTGTGTGTGTTGCTTCAGTTTATAGGAACAACATTCTGCAGGTGTAATAAAAAACAGAACAGAGGACTTTCTGATGTATGGCACATTTGAACTGGAACGTTTTCTCAGATTGTGCCTGCTAAATGTATACTTCCTGTCACACCTTAAAAGATGTTTCAAACATAAGTTATGCTTATCTAATGCATGACTCATGATTATTTGTGACATGAAGTATGACAGGATGTAGAGGACTTCCTGTAGTTCACCGGTAACTAAAAGATGAAGATGCTTGGTGATGTAAGGAGTTCTTTTACAAACACTACAGGTGCAGTTTGTCAAGCCATGTGCTCCCCTGCTGACAGTTTACAAGCTGTGCTGTTAGCTGTAATCTAATACACAGACAGAGGAGTAGTTTAAACTGGTATAATTTAAAGTTTTGATGTATTTGAGTTCCAGTCATTGTTCGTTTCAGGATCATTTACTTTGATTTGCCTTTTGATTTTAGAGTAGCATCAGAAGCTTCCGTTCCTGTCGTATTACAACAACATATCGATGTCATGGAAGAGATGACTTCTCTAGGATGTTACAAACCGAGACATGGATGGTTATTTGACTCTTTTCCGAATGAAACTGTTCACCGTCATTTGTTCCTGTTTTCTGTCTGAGAAAAAAACTCCAACATGGATGTAAAGACAATGAGGGGAAATCATTCAGGTGAGGTATGTCACCTGCACTCAGAAGGTGAAGGATGTGTATTAAAAAAATAAATCACAGTGCCTCTGTTTTTAATATTTATCTTGAATTGATGCTTTAAAGTATTTATAATTTCTGATACATACTTAGTATAGTATAGCCTTATTGTATGTTTCATTCATGTGATTGTACTGAATGCTAGAAGCTGTAGTGAGACATGGTCCCCGGAGAATCAGCTGTTTGTTACGAGGTGTGGCTCTCTGAGGGAGTCCACCATTACTCCTGCTGCATTATCACTGTTGTTTGAGATGTACATACATAAAAAGGGAAATTAACCATTTGAAATTTAGGTCTATAAAAACATTAAGAATAATAAAAGCAGCTGCTAAGCTCACATTTTCTTTGGTCATTAATCAAAATGACAAAGTGTTAAATCAGTTATTTTCCAGAGCTTGAGACAGTTATCAGTTTAGATGTTTTGGTGGAAAAAGGGCCTGAAATAATGCTGGAGTTTATCGTTGGTTTGCAGTTTACTGAATCGACTGAAGCGGGAAGAAACCAGCAATTCAAGATGAGGAGGTTTTTGTTTACACTGTCATTAAACCCCTGTTGTTCCATCAACAAGCAACGCTGCATCGGGGGCTTTTTATTCCCAATAAGAACCAAAAATCAACAGCAATCAAACAGATTTGCTGATGTGGTGTGTGATATAAAACTGGTTTGTAAAGGTGGAGGAGGGTGGTGTTGAGGGCTCCCCACAGGGGCCACATGTTTCATTTTACAGTCACTATCAGCGGTTAAAAAAAGAGATGCTGATTATTAAAGAGGACAATATTTATTTGTTGGTGGTGATTTGAGTCAGAGCAGTCTGATAATATCATCACATTTACATTAAACACAGGAATGAGAACGATGATCCCGACAACAAACACACACTCACAAAACGTGACAAAGGCTCTTCATGTTTTGACAGAGTTATATTTTGAGTGTTTTTTTTTGGGTTCCCTATTTTATTTAAGTTCACCTTTGTTCTCCTGTATCCATTGTGTGTATTTTTTATTGTCATATTTCCAAGTTTAGTCTTCAGTGTTTCCTGTTTTATTTTGTAGTTCTTGCCCCCAGTGTTTGATTTCTAGTTGTACTTCCTGTTCCTGCCCGTGTGTGTTTCCCTCCACTTTGATTGCTCTCATCAGTTTCACCTGTTTTTTCATTTCCCTCAGTGCTTTTAGTCTCTGGCTGTTTTCAAAACCACCTACTGTACTAGTAGAACTTACTGATGCAGTTTGCAAACCACTTCAAGATCTGCAGTCAATGTCAAAAATACCTGGATGTGTACTGATTTGGGAAAAATCTACAGTACACATCAGACCAGTCGTCATACAGTTTCCCACAATGCAAAGCTCCAGGTTAAAGATATGACCTAAAGTTGGTAAGTTGGGCAGCAAACTCTTTCCCTGATTTCCTAGCCGATGTTCTGACTTCAGCAGGCCTTCATGAAACATGCTTTTTTCTGATGTGTCTGACATATCATGAATTCAGGGAGAATTAAGTGCCTGCCTTGATGTCATAGGTGTCTTGACATGGGGGGAAAAATCTTTTTTTTTTATGTTTAGATCCCCAATTTTTTTAAATTCACGTATTGCACATCATCTTTTTTCTCAAATATAACTTATAACAGTGACACTCCACACATTTTCTTCATAGCATCCACGCTGTTTGTTGTTGTTGTTGCAACATTTAGACTCTCTGAACTGGAAGCACCAACACACTAAAGTCAGAAGAACGACTTCCCAAATCAGAAACTGGGACGGTCAGTTGGGGAGCGCAGTATAAGAGTCTTGGCCACGCCTTTCGCTTAAACCAGGAAGTTCCCTCCCTCAACATCCAGGTAACTCAAGAGACAGAAATGATGATCAGTACAACAGATATTAGTGTTTAATCTTACAGTGTATTATTGTGTGCACTAAATTTAAACAATGAAAGACTAAATGCAAAAAGAAACTAACATCAGATCGAACTAGCTGTGTAAATTGTTTGTGTGGTTGACTTCAAAATAAACAGGTGTTGGTGGAAAACTAATGAAGTGAGAGTGTGTGTGAGTGTGGTATTCACACACAGTATAGCTTTTCTGTTAATACATCACAACAGCCGATTCATACATGTCCTGACAAGGACAACGTCTGCATCAGTTTACACAAAAAAAATCTGTGCACTGCCAAAATCTGCTGCTCTGTATGACTTTGAGTTCATCTTAACCTTCCTTCTTCCTTTGGTTTGTCTGACTGTGGTTAATGATGAATGACTCTCTGATCAGTTTTAGTGCTTTGTTCTACTGTATTGTTTCCCAGAATAATTAAACTGCATATACAGTAGGTTTGGATGATATAGAAGTTTGTGTACTTTAGAAGGTGTTTGCTTGTTTGTCTCCGTCTCCCTGCTCTCTCCATCCTCCCAGGTTGGCTGCAAGAGACCTGGTTGCCATGATGGGATTCCCACTGATGCAATATTAGCCAATGCTCTGCTCAACTCTCTGGGTACGCTGGCATGGTCTAATTTGTTCTCAGATGTTTTTGCTCATGATATACCAGCAGTTATGAAAATAAAACAAACCGTATTTCAGCCGCAATGAACGAGTTCAACATGATTTCTTTAACAGCTTTTGTCAACTCTTGTCAGTCGTCTTAATCGTCATGTTTTAACGCATAGCCTTCTTTTAACTCCCTAAAGACCAGCCCCACCTTTATGCTCCTGCTTAACACTTCAATAGGCTGCCCATGCCACAACATGTACCCCCCACCCCCCACCCTCCACCCCACCCCTTCAACCAGCCTTCATTGTGGTCGACCTGCTGTCGCCTCGGCCCACAGTTCCTGTGTTACTGCAGATTTGTTAAGAAGGTGGTCATTACATTTCCTATAGGAGAATACAGCCCATATGTAGAGGGACGCACCGCAGCAGATGGGTTAACAAGATGGGAAAACAGGTTAATTAAGGCCTGGTGATGAGCAGATGACATATGTGGTGGCCCTTTGTTCGGATGTATACGTTTAATTTGTTAAATTGCTTGAAAACTATAGAACATTTAAGAGCTTCACTCATCAAGATTTCCCTTGCAATATTTTCTTTCCAAATCCATTACTTAATAATTAAAGACATATAACATAAATCATGTGACTTTATAAAAAAACACCACTGAATCCTTACATAAGGTCAACTCTGTTACGAGTGATAAATTCAGTTAAGAGTCAGTGCAGGTCGTCTCTGTCGGTTGCTTGTACAAACTGTGCTAACAAAAGTTGTCTTAGTCATGTCTGCAGCTTAAGCCGGTTTTGCATCTTGGTTTGGTTTGAACAAAAGAGTTCAGGAAGAGACCTGAGCCCAACAGAGCAGCCCTGTCTCCTGCAGCTGGCACTGCATCCGCTCCGTCAATGCAAAGTTATTTGCATAGGAAAATATACATAAAGTCTTTGGGAGTATGGGGAGCTGGAGTGTGGCCGAATGAGGGCAACGTTTCCAAAATGAATTTCTGCGACAAATGATGGGCATTGATATACTTTGAATGGCCAAATGTGTTGTGCAGAAAAAAGATAGTGACTTGCATGTTTGATAATCCAAAGTGACTTTTTTAGAGCAGTAGTTTGACCTCACCAGTAAACCTGAAGCAAATAATTGTAATTACAGGTGTTTGAAATACAGGTTCCATATGAAGGGAGAATGAGTGCTAGTTCTCCATCAAACTTACAAAAACAGAGTTAATAAGACACCCATTTTGCGACTCCTCTAAAACAGAATGATTCATAGCAGCAGCTCTTCCAAAGGACGTACCTTCTCCCCCTCGTACAGGCTGACTGATTTGCCTCTGATGCAAATATAAACTGAAGTCTCTCTGCAGTGATGCTGCTGCTCAGACAGCTTCATCTTCAGGCAAAGAGGAAACAGATTTGACTCGCAGTATCAGACAGGGATTTTTCTCTGCACCTAGTAAAGCTTTGCATTTATTCAGTGTTTTGTCCAATGATACCATGATTATCATTATAAAAGTCTAAAAATGGTGATGAGCAGATGACATATGGTTTTTTAAGTAGCACCTACATAATGATGGGATGATATAAGGACGAGGTTTGAGTTAATGGAGGGCAACTAAGGAGACGAAAGGGAGAAGAAGAAGAAGAAGAAGAAGAAGAGGAGGAGAAGAAGATAAACTTTTTAATCCCTGCTGGGAAATGAGTTCTTTCACTCTCTTACTGTACATGCTACACACACGTACACAATCAGGATCCAATGGACATGCACAGGTTTGTGCCATGGAAAGATTGCCTGAGCAGTAGAGTTGCTCAAGGGCACATTGGCATGTTCATGCAAACATGTGATGCATTATGTTTGTAACAACATCAAGTTAAATTCATGCATCAAGCCTGCAGCATGTAGATCAATATTAGAGTTCAATATCACTTTAGTCAACTTCAAAGTTAAACTTGTTTTTTTTTGGATACTGATAGTTTGTGAGTGATTGGAAAACAATTTATTCACACTCTGATCTACTTGAACACCTTGTAGCTTTTTAACAAAAGAAGAGCTTGTCCAATGGCAGTCAATGAATTGTTTTTACAGTCTTTGTTCTAACTAAGGCTAACATGTTGAAACTACTGGACACAGAGATGAAAGTGTTGTGTTACACAGGGAAAGACAATAATCAAGAAGGGTTTTTCCCTAAATGTTGTACTGTTTCTTTAAAGTGCGGGGCCTGTTTGAGTACAGGAAGTAAGTACACACAGAGGGTTGTCAGGTACACTCTGGGCATGAACAATAACCTGAGTGGGTGACAGTGAAGCTATGTGAATAGATACACATTTGTGGATGACTTAAATTCTACAATGATAGTAACAGTGTGAATCTGTGGGTAGAAGCTGAGCTACATTCACACACACATGTGCACACACACACCATCCTTTGAAGTGTGTGTGTACATGTTGGCGTGGTCTCTGTCTGCGGTCCCCCCACATGAATAGAGCCTGGCCTTGTGCAGTCGACAGCTGTCTCCTTTGAACGCCCAAAGACAAAAAAAAGACCTTAAATCCAGCGACCTGCCTCTTTCATGTGTTCACCTGATACCACTCTTCCTCACCTCGCTGTCACTGCAGTCAGCTCTGCGGCCCGAGGCTGCAGCATGTTGACACGCTGTGTTCCTCCTCTGGAGTCTGTGGAAAAGTTTGCTTCCTCTGAATGTTTCAGAGACAAAAAAAAAGCATTCAGAGAGCAGCTCTGTTGGAAAAGAGCAATACTGTTGAAGAATCAGAACTCAGTTTAAAAAAAACTCTGAACTCTCTCTGAACATGAATTTAGAACCTGCAGTCAACTGTTAACATGTGCTGTCTCCCCCTGAGGCTTTAATCATCTCTGTGGGTGTCATGTGAGTTCTCACTCTTTCATTGAAGCTGGATAGTTTAGCTTTAGCACATACAGTATGTCTGTCATACACTGCAGTCCTTGCTGTCAGCTTCTTGATTCGTCTGCTGCCTCAAAATTCAAATACAATTGTGGCACCAACTAAAAAAAATTGGTGTTCCCTTATTTTCTTTTTGTCAAGGTTATCCGGTCAAATAACTGTAGAAATTGTGCAACGCCGAAGCAGAATGTCAACAAAGGCATGCTTGTAATGTTTCAGATTTGTGCTGGTATGGTTGTCGGGTCACTGGCCCTCTTAAACGTCAACTTCAGCGCTGTCCAGAAGTTCAGGAAGATATTCTAGATTAGCGTGAAAGATTTTCATTCAAAGGATTGGATACAAGTTTCCATGATGTCCAGCATTGGGATTACTGGGAAATTAGAATGAGGGAGTAACTTCGGAAGAATTACAACACTTGGTTGTAGTCTAGGCCTGTGAAGGCTGTTTCGTCATGAGCCGGGGATCCGGCCGAAGATTTCTGCCTTTTAATAAGACAGTTTTTTCTTACCACTGTAACTTTTGCTGCTTTGCTAAAGTGCTCATGATGGATAGGCCGGATCTTTGTAACATAACAATAAGTAAGGTCTTTTACCTGCTTTTTGTAACATAACAATAAGTAAGGTCTTTTACCTGCTTTTTGTAACATAACAATAAGTATGGTCTTTTTACCTGCTCTTTTGTAATGTTAACAGACAAAGAGTAAGGTATTTTACCTGCTTTTTGTAAAGTGTCTCGAGATAACACTTGTTATGAGTTGACGCTATACAAATAAAAGTTGATTGATTGATTGATTGATTGGTTGGGCTAGTTTTCTATATCGATGAAACAGATAATAATTGGAAAGTGAGAGAGCCTGATTGGTTGTGAGATAGACAGCTGGCTTTAAGATTATTTGGAATTGTTATCTATCAGCATCTATCCTGGGAACATGTGGACTAACTGTGGCCAAGGAAGTTCTTTGAGCCTCATCTTGTCAGCTTTGAAAAAAAAAGCCTTGATGGCAATTATAATGGTATTGGTGCGTTCCATTTGATCTCGGAAGTCAGAAATTCAGAGATGCCAGTCGGATACATCATCTGGAAACGCCCCTGATGTCAGAACTCTGCCTCGGAAACTCTAAGGAACTGATGGCTGCTCTGTGCATCCACAGTAAAGTGAAAGCTGTACACTATGTGAGTAGCGAGTAACGAGAAGATTCATAGAAATGCAGTCAAAAGGACATACTTACAAAACAGCAAGACTAAAAGGTTTGTCATTTTCCTTAGTACCCGATCCGAGTAAATATCGTAAACCTTGAAATCTCTGAATTTCTACTGAATAATGAGACAGACTCCATTGGCCAAATCATTGAAAAATCAACTGACATATTTTATATCAGATACTTTGTCAATGTTTCTGTTACACTTCTTCAACCAGGAGTGCTCCTGAGTTCCTGTGAAAGAGAAGCAACTGGAATGAAGATCTTTCTGGAGAGGTTGGGTGGACCTCAAAATTACCGTTACTTCAGCTCACTTTGTCTCCCATACACCACACCTTTCTTGCTTCCCACAAAAGCAGAAGAAAGCCACAGATAACAGCTAAAAATAGTGTATTCTGAAGAAAATCAGGGAGTGTCAGTGTGTGCGATAACCCAGGCAGTCTGCCCTCCATGAGTCCGGCTGCCTCCCGTTCACTCAGGGTAATTAGAAGATCTTAAGGGCAGGATCCTCTTGGCTTTGTGTGTTTTGTGTGTGTTCCCGCATGAGTGTGTATTTTGCCTGTGCACAAGAAGGCTGAGGCCCAACACTGTACCAGGCAAAGGTTTCCACCGAACCGTTCTTGCATAACTCAGTGAGTGATAACAACGGTGCATTCCTCTCAACACACATCACAGCTGCCAACATCTTAGCCTTGGTTTTTCCCCAGTTTAGTTTAAATTCAGTCTGGATGAGCTGGAGAGTATTTCCCATCCTGAGAGCTATTAGAGAGGAGATTGGAGTCTGAAGTTTCCTTCTCTGTGTGTCTGCTTTGTCATGAAGAGATGGAGAGATTGGGTGGATCTTCCAGGCCAGAGGTGACGCTCATCAAGAGGTAGGTCAGCTGGGGTCAAAGCTGGAGGTTTTCCCACATCTATTGTGTGTCTTCACCCTCCAACCTGAGGAGGATGATGGGAAACAGACTGTTGGTAACAAATGGGCTGTTTTGGACGTTTCCTTTTATACTTTTTCTTAGGGAAGCTGTTGGATGTTGTTGATAGACAGAGCTTAATTATGTGAGCGCATCGGCCAAAGTCAAGTTCGTTTACCTGCGGCATTTCATGTACTTTGTGCTCTCTTGACTGCAGTCTATCACATGGCTAACTGCTATGATATTATTCTCACCCTCTGTAAAAGCAGCTATGTAAATTCTGCTTGCTATAAAACACCAGCTTTACCTGCACCCTCAACACTTTGTTTCCCATCACAGCTCAATGAACAGCTGGTCTCCATGGCACCTGCTCTCCTATAGGCTCTCCTGAGACTGCATCGCACCGAGCTGCTAGTTTTTGATTGGCTGAATGGTCGACTAGCTCAGCGTCTGGAGACTGCAGTGTTGACAGAGTGGCGCCCAAACCCAAAGGGTGTGTTTGGAGGGGTTGTAAAACTCAGTGTGAGCTGTGAGAAAGCTAAATGTGTTAATGTTTTAACTCTCCTACAGTGACTCGTCTGTGTAGCACAGAGGCTCACATAATGTTTAGGCCCGTGGACTTTGATACTCATTTCTTCCTGAATCATACAGAAGAAGGAAATCTAACAATCATTTACTTTCTATGAATTTAGGATACATGCAGAGTCATTCTAGGTCTGAGATTTTCCAGACTGGCATGCCTGAATGACCCTCACAATAAACGGGCTGAGCCACTTAGTAGTATAGTTATTGAGATATGAAATACGTAAATTAGGTTTCTGCTGGAATATTGTGTTGGGAAATTGCATGCAATCAATACAAAAACAGCCCTTACTGACTAAGATTTTGAGATATGTGTCCAATAGAGACATTTCATGTTTACACCTATCTCCATGACACAACTGATTTTATTTTAATGATATAGAAATCATAACTTACTGTAGGACATGACATGATAAGATACAATGTGGCATGATTTTTATGTAGGATACGATATTGTTACTATGAGGAAATTTGTCTTCATCCAGGCCTACACTGTGCGATTTCAGGATGATTTAGACACATTTTTTGAGTTGGGTACGACTGGCTTTGAAGTTGTGCCAAACTTCAGCCCGATTGTGCATCGCTAGTAGAACAGTGTACACTGAGATAGACAGCCAATCAGAGCACGATCAGCTGCTCCTGACCGGTGGGATGATTTTCGGGCGTGTTTTTAGTTTTAGTCGTACAACTGCACACACTCACACAGTGAGAGCAGAGCCATGAGTAGATTCCCAGACTTCAGGACTTTATATTCCTCATTGTGCCTGCACAAACTGACAGACAGCGTCTGAAATCACCATGGCAACAGAAGGCATGCCTGTCCAATCTGTTTCCCCCTCCGATCATGAAAGATACATCGGCAGGAAATATCTGCGGACCTCCAGCTGACAGGGAATATTTGTTATGATTATCTGCTAATTATCTTTTGTTAATTGGTGATGCTGACTTTGTGAGAGAGAGAGAGTAAGAGCGTTTTTGGTGGTGTGTGTACATAGATCTGACTTCAACCTCTGTCTTTGGGAGTTTCCCGTTGACAATTGTGAATTCTCCCTTCTCACTCGTTCATGTTGTGCCTGGCAATCGGGTTGCACTGTGTGAGCACATAAATCGTGAGCTTTGGTCCTGGTCATAAACGATTCAGTCGTACAGTTGGAGTGGACATCCTGCTAAAAATGTTATACAATGTTACAGTGTACACCGGGCTGCAGGTCCCTGCTGTTAGTGTGACTCCAGATGTAAGACCTGCAGGCTGATAAATAGATGTGAGCAGGTGGAGCTTCATCACTGTCGCTCTCATCATAGATGAAGCTTCTCTTGACCTAAGCTGTGTTCTTACTAAAGGGCAGTTTCTTCTCTGTAATGACCTGAAGTTTACCTTTTTGAAACAGAAACAATGCATCAGTTTATCAATCTTTTAAAAAAGTGCTGACCTCACTTATGCAACACAGCAGTGCACACATTGTATGACAGTGTATTTCCCCCAGACATCAACTCAACAACCTCTTTATCATTAACAGAAGGAACTGTAGCATTGTCTGAATCAGGAACACAAACTACAGATGTGACCGAAGTCATTAACTTTATCTGCATAGATAAGATACGCAGCACTTTCACTTTATGTAATTCTGTCAGTTATAATCCTTTGTAGGATCAAAGTTAGCTTTGAAATCAGCGCTTTTCATTTCACGTCAGACGAGGTTTGGATTAAACATTATAACCATAAAACGAACACAATCAATTTGCTTTTCCTGCTTTTTAAAGATTTCTTAAGGATCTAATGTTCTCCTCCTTTAAATAAAGTTGGCATTTGAGTTGTCAGGCTGAGGACTTCAGTATCTTCCTCCCCTCCACACAGCTTAGGTCAGATGTATATTTTGGCCGTGGCCTTCAGCATTACAGTTTTCTTTCAGCTATAAATCGCATTTAATTGCAACCCTGTACATTGCTCAGCGGTAATTAACTACCAACAGACAGTGATGGGAAACAATTCTTTTATGATGGTTTTATGTGCTGAGGCCTTTCAAGAGCATAAAACACTTTCTACAACAAGAATGAGTTGGAGAAAAGACGTTTTGAGTATGTTTAAATGTGGAGAGCAAACTGCTGCCGTTACAAATGACATGATTCATATGAGTAACTTTATTACTGTTTACTAATATAAACAATTAAAACTTCTAACATTCACTATGTTTGTTCAGTCAGACTTCAGCTCTGTGCAGCAGCTGCTGCATCTCAACATGCTGTTCATTGTATCAGATCCAAAACATTGAGTCATCTCTGATGATTTCTCGTTTTGCACGGTGCATTAGGCTCTTTGCATGACAATCTTCATCTACAGAACATGTTGGTAGCGTAAGGCAGGGACTCCTTTTGTCTAATTAACGAGTAAAGTATTGCTTTTTTAATTTGAGGATGATTTAGTTTTGTTTTTGTCCTTACATGAACACGCAGAGGAAGTGGTACAGTGCAGGTGAGGAGTGGTGGGGGTGGTGATGTGTTTCTACCTTGGTAACTGGTCCCAGTGGGCCTCTACCTGGCTGAATCTTCACCTGGACCCTGCCTCCCCAGAGAGCTTCCACATCACAAACATGTCTTGCATCATTAGCAGAGCCTGCTGTTACCCTGCAGCCTGAGCCCATGATACACTCAGCGGGAGAGATCAGTCGTTACCACACACAGAGAACATATACTGTACATGTCACGGCTTTAAATCAAACTACAAGACAGACGGAGCTTTAGAGTAAAGCTTGTAAAGAACTAACAAAAACATGTAGTTATAATGTCATTAAGCTTATTTAAACTAGACACCTTTCAGCACTTCTGAGGTCATGCTGAATTGCCCGACCTGTTTGGTTTATTACTCTTTAAACTTCCTCTTTTTGGCTGGTAATTTGTGTCCAAGGGTTAAAGTCTAATACAATAAAGAAATCTTTCAGATTTTTACTAAATGTATAACCAGTTTCATCATTAAGCAGAACAAATAGTTTGACATATGAGACACACTACTTAAAAATGTGACCGCTAGTCAGAGCTAATGTAACAACTCTTTAAAAAAAAGGTGACTGAACAAACAATAGCTGATGGAGCAAAATAGCCTCATATCATCGTCATGATAGCGGGTATTTAAACTTGTGTCCAATGATAGTGAACCTCTTTTAAGACCATTGAAAAAAGAACATGGTACTCAGAACACAATATTACCTTAAGCTTTTTAAATGTATTTCCATCCTGCAGACAGTTGAAGTATGCTAGAGAAGTCACAGAAACACACACCAACACATCTGTAAATGATCAAAGTTATGTCAAGTTCTCTTTACTTTCATTTCAACCATATACTAAGTACACAGAGAGCTGAAATGTTGTTCCTCTTGGACCGTGAAGCTACATAAGACTCTAGAGAATTAAATCATCGGTTGTGGGATTTCTCTTGACTTATTTCAATATATTGCCTCAAAATCATCACTTATAACCCTCTTTAAATGTTCTCTTTTGTGTGACTCTGCAGTGAATCTGTCATCTCATTTTGTTATGCTCAGGATGTTTTTGTCCAGCCGACAGTCTGCAGGTTAGGACTTAAAAAATGGTATCTTCCAGGATAAAATGCTGTCTCTCTCCACCCGTCTCATTTGCACCGTCAGACTGTTTTAAGGATGTACCACACCTGCAGATGTTGAACAGATGTCTGACTTACAGCAGGGCTCAGCTACATACAATGTTTGTAAAGAGCTTTTCAGTTGCATTCACACAGAATCAGGCAACTTTCTGTAGGGTTGGGAAGTTGTGTTTTTCCCTCTTTAAGACAAAACAGCTTCAAAGCAATCAGAAAATACTATTTTATTTCTCTTATTTAGATCCCTCTTTTCTTTCATTCTCAATGTGCTCCAGTCTTGCAGCAGTTTCTCTTGCCTGCATTGCAGCCTTTAAAAACCTGATTGTTGATCATTGTCTTTAATAGCTTCGGTACTTTATCCAAAAAGTGTCTTGATATATATAAATACTTTTAAAAACCCTGCGCTCCAGTATGGCCCTGTCAACAGGTACGTTGTCATGAAAAAGGAACTCATGCTGGAAAAGAGTTTCTTTGGTTGGTCAAAAGTCACCCTCTAACCTGATCCCTTATTCACTCAATGTAAAGTAAATACGACCTGCCAGTAGTGTCAATATTAGTACTAGGGGAGGACATTTCTTTTGATATATATTGACATTAAATTAAGAAAACAATGTGAGGACATACATGTTCTTTTTTCATCAGGAGTAGAAACTGCAGCTCAAACAAAGCTGTTGTTGCTTTATTTGTCTAGTTGTCACGGTTTTTCAAATCTGGATTGCACCAGTTGGTTCCTGGTTAACTCACTGGGACTCCATAGTTCCTGGTGCCATTAAGCTCAAAAGGGCTAATTGTCATTGGAAAAAGAAACCCTACTGGTATAGTCTGGACACAATGGCACACTGAGAAAAACCTTTAAAATAAAGTCCTAAATGTGTGCACATGGTGACTATTGACCCAGAGGATAATCAGCTGAATGTATCTCATCAGAGAAATATGACTTTTCCCCAAAGAGGGTTCAAAGAGCTCATGTAATGGGCAGTCATCTTCTGATGGTGCCATTCAACACTTTTCATGGATGGTTGAGCTTGACATGCACAGATTCTACATCATATAGCCTCTCCTCTGAAAATCATTGTCAATCGTTGCATGCTAATGCCTCAGCAAACACATTACACGGCGAGATAATTACACGAGACAAACATATAGTCTTTTAGAAGATGCAGGCAGGTGTGTTTGGAGATGGTTCTCTGTCACAGCACCTCATAATGGCCTCAAACTGAACACACACAAACCCTTTAAAGTTTAACAAAGCCATGTCTGGCCGTGAGGCAGGCGAGGCCGGCATGCTATTTAAAGTAGCTCACAATAAACGACGACCTTCAGGTCAGCATTTAGCTTCATTTCCTAAACAAACTGCAACGTCTCGGCTGTGAATGAGTGAAACTTGAGCTGCTCGGCATCTCTGCAGCTGTGTTTGACAGCCAACGAGAGTCAGACACTAGTGTGTTTGGGAGTGTGTGTGTTGGTGTGCCAGTGTGTGACTGCACATGTGCTTCAGAAAGACAATTGCACTGCTGCACAATTGTGTGAATGCAAACTGCCATTTTTTTTACCTGGAATTTTTCCTGCCAGCCCCCATGTACATTTTTAAAGTCGGAGTGAGCCAATGTAAGAATGTAGCAGGAAATATTCAAGAAAAATGGATCTGGAGGAAGTGGGAGGGTTGGTGATGTTTATATCATGTGACCAACACATGACCATATACCCGGCCAGTGTAGTCTCCGTCCACTATTTGCTTCTCTGCTTGAATGTTGATCCTATGCATATTTTAAACTTCATGTAGCACTGATAGTAAGGCCATTCTAATTGTAATCCTAGCATGGGACTAGCGTGAAGCAGCTGGTAGAAGTTAGCCTTAAACACACATTTCTTCTTTCAGTCCTGTTTTGGGAGGTTGTGATGCCATTTTTCTTTTCTTCAGTCTTCAAAGACAAATCTCTTTTCTTGACAATAACTGTGGAGTTTATCATCTGAAACTTCAATTATGATTTCATTATCAAGCATTAGCATGGAAGGAATCATTAGCTAATTGATAACAGTGGTTTTTGCAGACACCCACACGATGAATAGCTGATCTCATATGATCATAGTAGCAAAGCATGTCCATTTAAACTATTAGTTTGGATCATGCTAAGTGAATGCTCTGAATTGTGCACCAAAAGTGAACTACATTTAATCAGTAATTAGCATGAGTATGGATAGTCAGGTTAAGTTTATGCAGCATTTATCTGTTTGAGTGTCAGACTGATCAGAGCAGCAGTTTGTTTCTAACCCAGCAGGTGTGTTGTGGAATAAGATGCAGTAATAATTGGTGTGCCTCACTCTGCTTCTCTATGGTAACTGCCCCGTTGGAGATTATGGGATACTGTGCGCCATCCACAAGCAGCATCCCGCCCTTAATCCTCCGGGGCCAATTACCCTCTGCTGGTGGCAGGCCGCAAGTCAGAGCACGGCTGTGGCTGCTAGACCGCTTGTGTGCACGCTGCTCCCTTGGTGATTCTGGCTTTGTGAACAGAAATGAAGCTTGTTTCCTGTAACAACTCAGTAAAGACATAAACTTTTTTTTGATTGTAATGTAGAAAAACTAAAATACCTGAAAAATGTCCAAATATGTTCCTTATTTTTCCTACTGTGAGGAGGAGGGCTTCGCTCGCCCCGGTAGCGAGGCAGACAAGGAGCTAATTGGCGAGAGACTTGGTAGAAATCAGGGGTTGAGCGCTGATCAGTTTAATGAGGGGCCTTTAAACATCACACCTGGGCTAAGTCCTCCAATTTCATCTAAGACAATGTAAATCTCTGTAATTATACCAGTAATATACTTCTAATAATAGAATAATAATATATAACTTAAAAGGATATAGTTCCATAACAGTTTGGTTGTTGCTATCTGCTTTAAAGCTCCTGTAAGAAGTTTTGAGCTGGTTATGAAACAGACTGAAATGAATACTGATGTCTCTGTATGAACTACCAAAGAAGACCAGTACCCCAGGTATGAGATTTAGTATCCCTTAATAGTCATCTGTAATGGCAAACACCTTCACTGGGTGTCAGATCACTCAATTAACAGCACGCTCCTATAAATGATATTTTTTTTCTTTTGACGTTTTTCCACAAACATTCACAGTGAGTTGTATAATTTTGGCTTTTAAAAAACAGCAGGATGATAAAAAACTATACTTACACATATTTATTTTCCTGACTTATTGTTAGCATCTTTCCTACATTGTACATGTCCGATACAGACCCATGGGGGGAGAGGAGGGTTATGTGATTAAGGAAATTGTAGGATAAGCAATGTGTCACTCAATATGTATTATAGTGTCAAAGAGGAAAACGAAGGACATTTTCTCTGTCATTTTATTTTATTTCGTTGTGTCACCACACAACAGATTTTCATTTAGTTATAGTTTTTGGTGAAGCCTTTAATTTATTTAAGTGTCAGTTAATGAATCTATTTTTAATTTGTTATTTTTTTTGTTAAAGATAACAGACTTGATCCTGATGGACAGAGTGTCACAATAAGATTAAAGACCATTATTGTGTCCATTTTAAATAATGGATTCATAGTTGTTGGATATATTTTATGATTTAAAAGCACCGGGGCGGCTGCGGCTCAGTTTGTAGAGTCTGTCGTCTCTCCACAGGAAGGTCGGGGGTTCGAGCCCCAGCTCCTGTAGCCACATGTCTGATATGTCCATGTTAAGAAACTTACTGTAAAGTTTCTCCCGCTACGTGAATGTGTATGAATGTAAAAGCATGATACAATCTCAAGTCCATTTCACCACTCACTTAAACTCTCTTGTGCTTTCAGAGGACTTAGTGAGACTTACGTTTGTCCTCCAAGGTCACCTCTAGTGCTCATTGTGATTTTCAGTTGGCTGAGCAACGTCAACGCTACATCATGACTTCAGTTAGAGGCCTGAGGGAAGACACACTTCCAGCTTTACTCACCTTAGATACTGAATGCAGATTAGTGCAGGGCTGCATGGAAATGTTCTGCGACAGCACATGGCCAAAGATGAAACAAACATGAGTCATTGTTTTCCCTTTTTTCAGTTGACAAGCTGTGGCATGAGTCCAGACTGTGATCCACATGTCAGCTGTAGGGTGACCTCAGAAGACAAATACAAAAACACCCTGCTGTGAAATCAGTTTGTAAAAGTGTTGACACTTTTAGAGTGAGCATATCTTTTCACTCCAATACCTGGTACTGTGTACATCCACTACACAGACTCATGATTACAATGAATCAGTGAAGACAAAATAAATCAAAAGCTCTCTTATTTGGGGCATTCTCCTCATCCATCATACGACCATACTGCCTCCTCTCTGACGAAGCAAAGCTCTTTTTTCCTCAGACTGACTTTAATGAAAGGACCAGTATCACCTCACTGTCTCTCTTTTTGAGCTTTAATGCAAGACAAATTTCCGTGCTAATGAACAATAAAGTGTTACATCATCAGTACAGTTTCCTTTGCCCTGTTGTTTTCATGGTTAAATTCAACTTGCTTTTTGTAAGTAGATTATTATGAGAGCTGACTAAGTCCTGATACGATGAACACACCACAAAATCTCTATAAATCACATGTAGATTATTTTGTTCTCTCTTATTTCTCAATGGAATAAAAGACTCTTGTGCTTTTTTCTATTTTTTATTCAATATTAAGGGATATCATATTTTTCCCCATGACTTCCACACCTGATCATTTTAACACTTTAAAGGTGACCTTCCCTTTCCTGAATAAATTGCCCAGGATCTACCTCAGGTTAGCAGTAGGGAGTCTGAGCGTGTGTGTGCAGGCAGACCTATTTGCCTCTGTGTGTTTGCAGTCTGGGGCTGTTTGGTCTGTGCTGCTGATGGATGTCCTTACATCCTGCCTTGCGTGACTGGTGAGGCAGATAGCCATCAGTACCCAAATGAGTTCAGGTCAGGCCCCTGCGCTTCACTCCAATCCTCATTTGGTATGCAAATGAAAAACCCAAACAAAGCAAACCTTTCAGAGGAGAGTAATTCACTAACTGCTCCCTTTGAAAAGACTCGGCTCTACTCCGGGTTAAAGACTGAAAAGCTAATAGGTTAGCTTTTAATGCTTATGTACAGACTTTTACCCACTTTGAACAAATCTGAGTCTGATGGTCCGTTAAACTAGTTTAATCAAGTTTACTACAGCTTCATTTGAATAAAACATAAACTGACTTTCTCAGAAGCATTGCATAGAACTGGAGTCCTTCATAGCTCCTATAGAGAGTGAGGCCTTACAGATATCTTGGGACTGTGCAGCAGTCTGGATGATGGTTTTTCTGTTGTGGAAATCCTCCCACACATCATGAATCAGCTCATTATCCACAGCTCGATATGACCTTTTATTGTAATCACTCTCTTTGAATTAAAAGGTGAAGCTGTTTGATTAGTGCACAATGGGCAATTCTATTGCAGTTTGGGCCACTTTTTCCCAGACTGCTGTTTATTTTGCGGCCTACAGATTCAGATAATCACCTTCTTCCATCTTTGCCAACGTAGTTCAGCAGCAACCTGCGCCACGCCCCTGCTGAAACAGGATACGGCTCTGGCATTGTGCTCATTGTTAAGAGACTAATCCCGACAATTACACCTCGAGACCGAAAGTGGCTGCCTTGCCCCGCATCCATCCATCCATCCATCCAGGCCCTGTCCGGGCTTTGGGATTAAAGCCCCCCTGTTTGCCCCTGAGGGTCGAGAGCCCCACCAGCCCTGTTGTCACTGCTCCCCCATCTCCCACTCCTCAAACTGCTGGTGTGTCTTTCTCAAGTTTTACTCACCTGCACTTTGTTCACCTGCTGCTCTCGCTGTAACCCAGCTGGGTTATTGTTAGGACAAAGAAGGTGTGTAGACACAAAGGGAGGCAGAGAGGAGGCATGAGAGCAAAGGGCAGGTATTTCAGGTTATGGCGGGCTTATACAGCTTGGAAGTAGGGAAAAGTTTATGCATGTGATCAAACCTCACGGATACATCTTTTTTTTGAATACTTTCCCCCACATTCTGTCGGCCTCTTGAGTTCTTTTCCGTGCTTGGACAGGATGGGTGTGTTCGACAGTTGTGCATGATGGTGGTTTAGCTGTCTTCTGTGTTGTAATAGGAACAGAGGAGGTCGTTCCCACAGAACAGAAGCTGAGCTGACATCATAAAAAAAAAAACACACACAACAAGTTACCTGAGGGCTGCTGGGGAGGGCGGAGGTGAGCGAACCGGTGAGGTGGGAGCAGGGGGGGGTTTCAGGGAGGGGGGGGGTTGTCTTAATAACTATTGGCTAAAGACCGCGCGAGGGACACACCTGTGAGCGCCAGAGGCTAAGGAGATTGGCTGCGGCCTGAAAATTACACCTGTGGGGGAACGGGGGAGGAGGAGGGGTCAGGCTACATGTAAACCAAGCCCTTTACAAATTCAGGCTCTGTCTTCTCGAGGAGCTTAACCGACTCACACCTCCGAAAAGAGAGCTCCTGGAAAAAAACAAGTTCTGCTCGGGCGACAGGAAGAGAGCTGACGCGTTTTCGAAAAACTGGTTGGTTTTGTTCCGGGGTTTGGCCCTTCCTCCTCCGACTCCATGGCTGCATCTACCTGAAGGGGACGGCTTTTCTTTCTTTCTAACCGCCACTCCAGAGGTCGACTGTCCTTCAGCAGGAGCAGGAAAGAGGAAGACTAGCCAACGGGGCGTCAAGAGCCCTCGTACAATGATGCCTCTTGTCTTGGGTTTCTGGCTCGGTGACCACACCTGGGGGAGACTGGGTAAATTCACAAACGTGATCCCTTCTTTGTCTTCATTCTTCACCTTTAAGACTTCAGCTGTCGTCGTAACCTGTTGCTCAGCGACGGTACAGTTTTTAATTTTGAGGACAGTTGTTCATCGGCTAAGATCAGGAAATGTGCGGCAACCAAATTAGGTCATCGTGCGAAAAGCCCTCTGCAATTGTGTGCTGAACTAGGAGGGTCCGGGTAGTTTCGATGGGAAGCGAAAATAACGTGTATCGAATTCCAGCTCCTTTTAACCAGTGAGAAAGAAGAGGAAACAAAAGAGGCTAACGCTCATTCCTAAACTGGATAGACCAGTTGGGGCAGGTAAAGGCAAACTGCCAGACTTGTCAAAGGATACGAAGACAGAGGTCCGTCTTTTAGAGCGTTTAAATGTGCTTTAACAAGAAGACATGTACGGTAAAGCTTTACAATTTCATAATCTAAAGGTAGTGTCTTATTAGTTTAACAAACAGGGATGTTTAGTGTTGATTCACGAGTTCAGATCTCAATCGGCAACTTTCCTCAACAACCTGTTGATCTGTAAAGCCATTTTAAAAGATCTTCTCTGGAGTTTAACATCGTTTTATTGCTAGTGTTTTGGCTTTTATGGTAGAGATTGGATAGATAATATCTGCTTCATATGCATACGGGTAGAAAAAAAGGGAAGTCTGTAGGAGAGTGGATGTGTGTCGGACATAAAATGTCTGCTCATCCGTTTTCCTCGCCTCTCATTATGGCTGCATGTTGACTCAGACTTATCATAGCAGCACATTTCTGTCTGAAACACCTTTTACATTTTTAACAAGTTGAGGTAACTTTTGGGATATTTTTTAGGAGACGAGGACTGAAGCAGTCTGGTAAAAAGAGAAAATGGAGGGAAAATGTCGACCGTGTGTTGTACAGTGGCGGCTGCAGAGCGAGGTGGAGGATTGTGATTGGTGGAAAGAGCAACATTTGTTCATTTCTTTCATTCACCTGAATCGCTGCGAGTCACATGAGTGCTCGTCGCTCTGCCTGTGTGCGACAACGGGGGCGGGAAGTGCAGAGTAGGTTTCAACCGAAAGTTAGATTTCATGAGGAAGGCCGGACATTTTGGTGGTCCAGTTTTATGACGTTTTGTCCGTGTTTGAGTCTCAGGTTTTAAAATGAAAGGGGGACTGCAGGTCTCTGTGAGGTGAGAGGTTAAGTTAGAGCTGCAGGTAGATTGAGCTGATAGGATGAATGACTCTGCATTATGGGACAGGGCCTTTTTGAAATTTTAAGTCTGTTGTTTGGCATTTAATTCAAATGTATTTACAATTTCCTCCTAGAATTTAAAATTTAACAAATATTTCCGTCTTTTTTAGGGCTTTTACAATTTAAATCAATTTTAACATTATCTAATGATTAAATCATGTCCCAATGGAGATGACCAATCACAATTAGTTATTTAAAAAAATTTTTTTTAGATTTGACTAAAATCTTTTACTAAACTTTTTTCATACAAAATTGACTTCACCCTTTGCAAAATATGGTCATATTTCATATACTTTTGACTTTTTTCAAAACACATTTTAATTACTTTTGACTAAATTCTTACATATTTAACATATTTTAGAGATCTTACATTACCTTTTATTCTTGCTTAGTCAGACCATTTATGCAAAGGAAACTGACAGTTTAGAGGGAGGAGTGGAAAGGCGGTGTACATTAAAATATATGTAAAAGTCCACATCCCTCTTTGCTAACCAAACTAGTTGAAATATTCAAAACAGGCAGCTTAAAAGATGTGATGTAAAAAAGGGGGAGGAGCTACAACCTCTTATACATTTAAACACACTCTAGACATTTAAACGCGGTCCGTCTCTGAGTTTACATTCAAACACAGCTGAGGAGCTGCAGAGGCTCATGGATGATAAGCAGTATCATGGCCTATATATCAAGGCTGCACCTTTGCAGTCTGAAGGCCCAATTAGGTGGAGCAGAGATAAGGTCCAGAGTTAAATAAGGTTTTGGGTTTCCCTGCCATTGTTTCCTCACAAAGACAGCAACTATTGATTAAGGGCCAGGCCAGTTTACCTATCTGCTTGTTGACTTCACGGTGGAGTCACATTCCAGCGCAGAGGGCAGAGTTACCTGATCACGCCTCACTTCCAACAAGCAAAAAGCGTGGGCAAGCGCTTCACACTCCCACAGAGCTCCATGTACAACAATGGGAAACTTTGGGACGTGAAGAACTTTGAGAGGAGCCGAGGGAGGAAGTTTTTTGGACTAATTGGACAGTTTTCAGACATAGGAGTTGGTTAGATATTTCGACTCGCCTACTTTGATCAGGTACTGTTCTTTACACTGCTTGTTTCTACCAGCTTGAATTTTCCGGGCTAATCTATTTGTTTCACTCTTTCTTTTTTCCCTGTCTCCCTCTTTTCTTCCTCAGAGGGCCTGCAGCACTGGTTTATAATGCTGATGATTAACTAAATAGAGTCTGGGAGAGCGGGTCTGCTTGGCTTTCTCATTTCATGGGGGCCTGACTGACCGGGAGGAGGACGGAGCGTTCTCAGGCAGCGGGTTGGAAATTCAAGATCTTTTTTTTTTTTTCCCCTTTCTTTTTTCTTTTTTTTTTTGGGCCCACTCCCTCCAAACATACTCACTTTACTTTGGTTTTGTTACATTCTTTCCTTGGGGTACCTTTCATGACGGTAAGGTTACAGGTGCATTCTCCCTTTTCCTTCTACACCTTGTTTCCGTGAACTTTTCCCTCCCTCGTTCCCTTTTTTTTCCTTCTCTCTCCTTCTCCTTCTCCCTCCCCCTCCTCTTTCTCTCTTGTGATCTACTTTTGCATTGCTTTCAGGATGACTGGAAATTTGTTCTTTCTCTAAGAATTCAAAAATGTCTTTCATCACAAATCTGATTGTTGTTATAGAAATTTGTTCAAGTTTAGAAGAGGACTATTTCCTTTTAAGGGGACTCTCCATTATCAACCCATAACAGAGAAAAGTGTCTGTGTAATGCCACTAAACATAAAGGGTAATGGCTGCTTAGGATAATGGATAAAATACTCCTTCATAATTTAATTTAGAGTATAATAATGTACATTGAATTCTGTGAAAAGGGTGTGAGGATTTCGCGCGGCGTACCTGTGAATGATCCAGGTTATTCAGTAAACGGGGACTGTTTCAGTGACCTTCTGCACACACAGCACCGGCTCAGGTCGAGCCTAGCAGCATTCCTTCAGCCTTTCATCACTCCGCAAACACAAAGACACCGACCTAAGAGGTCTACCAACGGAAGACAGATAAAAAAATGTGGCTTTTCCTTTCTTCCATTTTGTTAAACATCTTTTGAAAGTGCTTTATTGGAGGCAGTAAAGTACTGTATGTTGTAACAATAAACCCATCTGCAGGGATATGATGTGAAACAGAAACAGCGCCCTGAGGCTGACAGGCTTTTCGACTCTTTGGTGTTTTTTGAGCGTGTACCGTTTGAAATTTGTCACGGCCATGTATTGTGTGAAAAGCAGCCCTCCCAACCTTGCCGTGCCATAGATGCAGACTAGTCGGAACAGGTTTGGGCAATCATTAACAACCACTGTGGCCCAGTCTTCTGTGACGGCGTTTAAGCTGAAAACCCCAACCACAACAAGGGATCTGCAATATAACTATGGGGAGGTGGTCTCCAGATATGGACTTCCCCTCTCCCATTTACAATTCTATATTTGGGCAGGACATGGCCCTGTCTTAATCTCAACTTTGCCACCATAAAACTATATGACTAAAATGGACATGGGGGAAAGGAAAAGCTGCATATTTTGGGCTTCATCTTCTGTCAAATAGTCGATTACGTGGAGCACTCTAATCAGTTTAGGTTTGAGGTCCCCTCTTTTTTTGGACAAAGCTTCTGAGGTTAAGTAATAACTATTTCACATTGGTTCATTCATTAACTTTTAGTAACTTGCAGGAATAAATCATGACATATACAACCAAAGATATATACCTAATGTGATGTTTTGCGTTAAGGTGATCATCTCCATCTTACGAGGCAGCATTTGATTGAAATACTTTCTCTAATACTGCCTGGTAATGATGATGATAGTCATCTGTGGACTTCAACCAGACAAACCACTTTAGCAATGTTACTGAGCTGCTCCATGCTGCCTGATGTGGGCTCAAATACTTGACAGAAATGTCTCTCAGGATCCATCTTACCTTACAGTGCTGGATTGTACAACTGTTGTTCTAACACTGTCTGGTAACGATGTTTCCTGGGGGACTCTTTGGTCTTCGCTGCGACTGGGGGATCGTTTCCCATCAAATGTTAAACCCAGAAATGTTAATGACTGTTACGACCGGCAAGGCTCCTTTTATGTTGTCACTGAGAGGTAATAAGCGCGGCTGGCTCTGTACTCTGGCGTAATAAGTCTGGTAAATATTCACTTTTTTACTCAGAAGTTTATTCCAGGAAAAGTTGAGCTATGTTTTGTTAGCATACACCTGTCTTCAAAGATGCCCCAGGCTGTCTGCTGATCAGTCATAAATGATAGAAAGAGCGGAACAGATGGTGTGAGGTGTTGCCAGGGAGTGAAAATAAACAAATGCTTACTTCTTCTAGGCCTTTAATTTTAAAAGATGTTTTTATTGCTGAGTTCTTTTATGCAGTAATGCTCCTAATAGTAAGTGTTAATTTTATTTCATGTACTTCCCTATCTTTTTTTTTCTTTGCTTTTATGGCAGCCCCACCACACCCAAGTTAAAGAATAGCAGTCAGTTGATGGTTCCACCGGTCCTGCAGGGCCTTACTTCCTTGTTCCCTCCCCTTGAACAGCCTCAGCCTTTGTGTTGTGTGGCAGTGATTGGTCCAACGAGCCGTACCTGCGTGGCACATCCTGAAACTGACACATGAGCTCACCTGAGAGTGTTTTACCTGTAGAGAAACTGAGCAACCGATGCTTTGGCCTCCTCCCAGCTATCCCAGCTTTCACCTACAAAAGGACAATGAAATGATACCTCAATTAGACACTAAATAGAGTCTCTACAAGACTTTTAAAGAGATACAATGGATAGGTTTCATTTTTTCTCTGTGTGTGAACTAAAATGTGAATTTAATGGCTAAATCCATGAAACAGATAAGAGTCAAGAAGGCATATAATAAACATGGAGCGAGCAGAAACATTGTGTTTGTTTAAGGAGGGAGAAAAACCCCGCAAATATAGAGCCGCACCTTTATTTGCCCACCATGCTCTATTATCCGAGCCACAGAAACATGAAATAGCTTTTTTCCTCTCTGCGTAATATTTGTGTTACAATGTCGTAATGTCGGAACAGAAAAAGGGCTTATCAAGCTTACTTTGCTTCTTTCCCTGGTCTGTTTACTCATGGCTTTCTTTGCATGCTTTGCCAATTTAAATGTACAATCAAATTTAAAGTGTGTGGATATGAATCTGAGACTGCATGTAAAAGAGGAAGTGCTCATTTCAGCCTGTTTCTGCTGCTCTGTTCCGTTTCCTCCAGCTCTCTTCTTTCTTCTTTGCACAGGTGGAAGCTCAGACGTCGTCCTTCCAGCCTGTTGATAGGCGTCTTACCAGACATGGTTAGATGTAATAATTGGTGTCTAATACTGTCTGGTAATGCCGTCCATTAAATGGCATTACCTTCTGCTCTCTTAACTTCCCCCTCTCTTGCTCTCATGCAGTGTATTGACAAAGGGCAGTCCAGGGAAGCACATCAACATATTTATAGTAGTGGCAGATGGGGCTGAATGATGATGACTATTGAACTATGATCCTCGCACTGGAAGAGTGATTGATTTGATTTGAAGGTTTCTTCCATGTGACTTGAGTCAGAGTTACTCCATTGAGCAGCAGTCCAGAAGAACTTTTTTTTCCCATCTCCAATTATTTGTAGTTTAAGTTATTTTTTAAGCCGGAATGTAAACGTGAATGCGATGTGAAAAATGTAAAATAGAAAATGCTGCGACTTTAATCTGTTCACAGATCTGCTTTTTCCTCAAACTGCAATAACTGAATTCCTTTTGGGAAAACTGGACTTTCTCCAGGTACAGTAGAACAATGCGCACAGTTTCTGTGACACAGTCTGTAAATATTGAACACCATTTTACTGTGATATGTTGTGTGATGTCAAAGAAAAGATTAAATAAAAATGGGATCAAATGTAAAATGTCTCTTGTTCATTTTTCCCTTCCCAACTTTTTATCTGTGCACCCTGTCTAGCAGCCTCTCTAGTCGTTGTGAACTCTTTACTCGGCAGGACCGGAATGCCGAGCCTCAGTCAGGTGTGGATCAGGTTACCACCGAACAGAGCTTCTTTTTAAATGCCTCAATTTACCCATGAGGTCCCCCCGTCAGCTAAGCCCTCATTGTATCCCAGTCTATGGCGGTACACAGAAGACTAGCTTGATAAACCAAGAAGCACAAGGCGTGTTTTCACTGCCAGGGCCTGGGTGACTTACAGCACTGAAATCCATACATTCAAGTCTGCATGGTCCCATGGTTACATTTGGAGAGTTAGAGGTTTTTTTTTTGAAGCGCTGTTCTTTCTTCAACAACATACAAACAAACAGAACAAATAAAACAATGGCTATGGTGTTTAACTAGCCCTGTTAGCTCAGAGGTTCAGTTGACTGGTTAAACGCAGCTTTGATTTTATCAGTTGGAACACAAACACAAAAACCATTGAGCCGTTTAGCATAGCAGCCCCCCAGGCCTCGTTGATCATGCTCTAAGGCTCACATTCATCCTTTTTTTTAAACAAAGAAAGAGGCTTTGAGAAGCTTTCTCACCAGTATTAATAAATCCCTTTTCACAATATCTCAGAAATTCACAGGTCTGTCTGTAATTTTTTCTCTGTATATCCTGAAGCTAGAAATAAGCTAGCTGTTTAGCATTGTTAGCCCGTTTAAAGCTAGCAGGCCCTATTTATACAAATAAGCTAGCTTTTTCCAAATATAGTCAGCTGTTTGGATAGAAGATAGTTTAAGGAAACCAGAAGAAATTATGTTGGGACTTTTCTTTACCTGTAGTGGGTGCAGTGCGCTGCAGTCCACTGCTTTTCAAATTATCATGAACTCTGTGACTCCTGGGTCATTAAAAATGGTTTCCTGTAACAGCTTCTACAAACACAGAAACACATCCTGACAGGAAGACAAAAGCTCACTTAATTATTAATCTCTAGCTAATACAAAGAGAGTCACGTTTCACAAGGAAGCAATCAAAAGACAAACGATGGCAATTATTTAAAAGAAGAAATATTTTTGCTAAATTATTAAAGGGCCTGAAAAGGATATAGTCTAATCATATAGGCCTATATTTATGTTTTTGAAAGTATAAGCTTATGTTGGTGCTTTTATTGGCACTATTCTGACATGTAACACTTGTAAAGATACAGACGGTTCAGACTATCTGCTGTTAGAAAAGGGGTCTAGTCATATGTGAAATTGCAAATTATGAATACCTAAAACAACTTTTGGTCTAATTGGATTTTTACAGTTAAGTATTTGTGATTTTCCGAAAATAAAAAAGCATATTACAAGGCCACAAAAAGAAGCTGTGTGGCCATATTGAATTCCTTGTATCTCCACCTGGAAAGAGCACCAAAAATCAGACTGTATTAGCATTTTTGAGGGAAAACATTTTACTTTAACATTTTTACATGTGCTTAAAACACATTAAACGAAGTGCACTTCAGAATGAAATAGTTCTATATAATATATGATATAGCCTAAGGTATAAAAAAACATATTGTATCATTTGTTATACAGTACAGAGCAGTATACTACTGTAGCTGACTGTAAGCTAATTTCACATAGCTAGCATAAGTTAGGTGAAGCATTTACTGTTGCTCGGATATTTTTATTTATCTCATCTATTCTATTTAATGTGTATTTTTTAGCTTTCTTGTCTGTGCTGCTGTAACGCCCGAATTTCCCCTCTGGGGATCAATAAAGTATTATCTTATCCTATCCTATCACTGATAGTTATAGTTAGTGGAACTATTTCAACTGTTTGAATATATGCTGCTGTAAATATTATTTTATTTAAATAAAGACTTGAAGCATGTTTTTTAATTGCTCTGTTATGATATAATTTTCACCCTTTATAAATAACCCTTAAACTAATATCTCACCTTTGAGTGGGTTGGTTGTCAGCAAACTTTGTAATGATTTTAAATAGCTGCAAAGAAAGCCACTTGAATTACTGTAATATCGTCAGTTTTAAAACAAACACTGTACAGTCACAGGAGGTATAAGTGTAATTAGTAACTTCCCGCCTTGTGACGTCACATCTCTGGATCACATTCCTGACAGGCAAAAAGCCTGTGGAGGATTCCTGCGCTGGTCTGTGCATGCTTGGTGCAGTCAGACCAGATTCCTGTAGTATACTGCCGGCGCTGGATGAGGAGGCTGGATTCGCCTGGCTGGGTTCGCCGCTGGGGCAGAACAAGAGTAAAAAAAGAGGCTAAACGTCTGTGACAGACCTGCAAGTATGTGGACGTACTAGAATGAGGAGCAGTCACAAAGTCGTGTGTGCAATCAATCATGGAGGAGTGGATTCTGTTATAGGTTATAGGGCGGAGGCATACTCAGATTTATTTTTACATTTTAATTTTCACTTTGTAATAACGACTACAAACAATTTTCCTTGTCTTTACTGTTTTTGATCATTATGTAATCAAAGCGCTTACTGTACCTCAGTTCTGAGGCCGATGCCTTGCTCAAGGACAAATGAGGCTCCACCAAACAAAAAGCCAAATCAGTGATTGGTTAAAGTTAAAGTTGAGCTCTCCATTGTAAAGAAAAATATTCAGTCCTGAAAAACACAATCTTTTTTTTTTTTTTTTACATTTTTCCCAAATATTCAGATATGGTAATTAAATCAACTGCTAAAATCCACCTGTACTATACATCTTTGTTTTTTTTGTTTTTTTTCAACATCTTTTTATTTGGGATGGGTATACAACGATCAACAAACTGTACACAGAATGTCAATATATCCCTTCCCTTCACCAACATGAACACATACATACATACATGTCTGCATACATAGGCCTCCATGCATACACAGAAAAACAAAGCAAAAACAAGAAAAACAATCCTAACAGTAATACTAATAATACTCTTCATAATAATAGTAAAAATAATAAGACGAGACAAAAAAACAAAACAAAAAAAAACTGTACTATACATCTTATGTATTTTCTGTAATCGTCGTGTAGGCCTACTGCATTGTAAATTATATGTTAAGATATTTGACCACCCATGTTGCTTTCCTGACAAAACTTGCCCCCTCAATATTAAACCTGTGGATGTGAACCTTCATCTAAGGATAAAGAAAGACGTAATTTGAGAATGCTTTAATTGTACCGTGTTATGCACTTGCAATGCTAAAAATGTCTGAATAAATATTGAGTGAGAAACAGTTTTTAAACAATGATTAATGCCCTTGTTGTCCTTGGTGCAGCACGTAAAGGGAAGTGAAGTTTTGGTAATGTTCAACCAAGTTGGGTACACAAGCGGGAACAATTCAGGAGCCTACCTGTAGAGTGTCATTTAAACTAATGAAAATTACATGTACTAACAAACAACAGATCGGAATAACATCTTATTTCTTACACATTATGTTTTTGTATGTTTTTTAACAACTTCCCTGCCAGACTAAGCCAATATGTACAAATCAGGCAGAGCAGCAGGGTCTCTAACTTCAGCCTATAGCAACAGTCTTCTTTGTGACACCTATCACCTCGGAGATTAACAGCAGGTGAGAGGAAAAAAACAAATGTAGCCCCGTTGACACCAAAAGCAAAGCTAAAAATGGTGAGTTTGTGAGTGAATCATGCAATATCCATGAGGTATATCACATAAAAAAGGAAGTTCAGGCTGGATGCTAGCTTTGCCACATTAGCCTTAGCTGTATAGCCTGTTTGTTGCATTTCTTATGAGTGTGGCAGTTAAGATGTTTTGATAAACATATTTATCAAATTAAGTTATTTTTTTAACGTTTTTTTTTTGGAGCAGATTGTTTTTTTCCTGCTCTTTATTTAAAGTTATTCCAAGGAAAAGATAACATTTTGGCTGACAGGTAAAAATTAAACATGCTGCTATGGCAGATAGGTGTATCCTATATATCACATTTATTTAAAAAAGTATCCTATGTTTGCAGTTTTGTTTTTTGTCAGTTGCAGACAAATATGCTGAGCGGCCTGTTCACTGATCTGTCCCAGTTGCAGGTGAGGTATAAACTTAATTTCTGAGCCTGACCTGGAGCATATCTCCCCCACTCCAATTCTGTCATGTTCTTGTCAAAGTCGGTTACTGATGAGTCATTTTCCACTTGAACTCAAGTGGTATTCCTCCTGTGCTGTTTCATTGCTCTAGAGGGTGTAACCAAGAAAGTGGATGACGTTAATCCAGGAGGTTTCCATCTGTACAAATCAACTGCAGCAAATGGCACAACGCATGGATCTGCATTTAAAGTTATCACAGGGCAATATTTCTTCACCATCAATGATTATGTGACGAAAGTCTGAAGTATCAAAGCTGCATAGAGGTTATATATTTTTAGTATTTACAGCTGTATTCAATACATATGTTTCCTGTTTTAAATCCTTCTTTTAGTAGTGAACTATTGGTGCCGGGGTTTGAAAATTCTAATTTGCAATGAGGCTTATTTGCATAGAGAGGAGTTGAACTGACTGCATACTTGTTCATTTCAATATGTGCAAACTGCACTGGCACACAGAGACGCTGTCTGCTCTGCAGCACATAAGGATGCATTTAACCCTTTGCATGTGTTTTGTGAATCAGATGGTGTCTTTTCAACTCATTTGCCCAGGTTTAGCAAGTGGAAATGCCACACAATCCTTTTGTGAATCAGGGCTGAGTATGTTAGCTGTAGGCTAACCTGAGTGTAAGAATGGTAAAGTACAACAAAGTAGACTTAATCTTGCTGTTTTTACACAACAGTGATTGAACGAACAGAGCCAAAATGTATAGATAATGTTATCACTAAGCAAACTGCTAGCAGCTGTGTTTCAAAAAGAAAAAGAGTAGTTAATAGAAATGGTTTGTCCCCCAAAGCAATGCATATGCCAACCAGATCTTACAACGAGAATTGTACAGCTTTTGTCCACAGCTGGGGCCACCAAAACAGGTGGTAATTATTCTGCACGTGTTTTTAAGTTAGAATTTTTACATTTCTGTCTCAAAACAACCCTCCATTCAAAGGCAAACTTTGCATATTTGATTTCCATATTTTCCATATTTTCCATGTTTGGGTCAGCCATGGAGAAATGCGATGTCTTCAAGGCTCCATGATACTTCTGTCGGGAGTGTGAATGAGTGACTACAGACCCTGGGAACAAAGTACGGCCCCCCTTCTCAATCAGCCCCCTCTGCTACCCCGGTGTAATTCTATAAGGAAATCATGAATAGTGGGAGACAGAAAGACCCCATTGAGGCAAGCCTTTCTTTACATCGTAACTTAACTCCATCCCTTCCACTATAACACCTTGACAAGAAGAATCCCTCCAAATAATGGGTTGTGCAGGGACACCATTGCTGCAGGCCGCATCCCTGTAATTGCGGAGCACTTCCTGGTGCAAGAGGCAGTTGGGATGACATGGGAATGGGCGAGTCTCCAAAGACACGCACAGCTTGCTGGTGTCACCGCCCCGAGACAGACAGACACACACACACACACACACACACAAACACGCTTCTCATCTAATGATACATCAGCACAGGTTTAATTGAACATTATTGAGTACATCTTTAGATTCTGGGTTAAGTAATATACTCTATTTGATACTTTGTTTTATTGGAGTAAATAGACGAAGAGCTGATTCTTTATGATCGGTATCTGCCAAGTGAGAAGAACCCCATCTGCTAAACCTTAAAGCTATTCAAACAAAGACAAGTAAAAATTAAGAAAAAGTTTAGGAAAAGTGGAAAAAAAACACATCTTGGTTGATTTCTCTCAATTGACAGACATTTAAAAAATGCATTTGAATTGTGAAATCATCAAATCAGACAAAAAGAAACACAGATTGTCACACACACACACACACACACACACACACACACACACACACACACGCAAACAGCCTCTTGGCAGATGGTAAACCATGAGGTCGCTGGGGCTGTAAAACAAGCCTGTTCTCTTTGTCCACCTACGCGGCACTTTACACAGTGTGTCTATCAGATGGTGGCTCTTTATCAAGGTGTGGCTGACACTGGCTCCACACAAAGCTCTGTTAAACAGGAGTATAGTATCAGCCCCTCTTCTAATAACTGGGGTGCTGTGGCTGAACTCACATCGCTGCCAAAGGCATCTCTGTTGCCGCTCCCGCTTCGCCCTCAGACACCGACCAATGGGAAATTTACAACCACGTGTGGGAAAATGACAGCACTGTAAATGTAGTCATGCATGAAATGTGTAACACTTCTTAAAGATGAGAATGTACCTATAGTTATCTTTGTTATGAGCCGTGGCTAAACTACATATCTGTCAACAGCGTTTGTAAGAAACCGTTCTTGTAAGGGCCCGCCGCAACAAAAAACATCCAAACATCTGACTGCTCTACAAGTTTGTCCCTTTATGTAGCCACCAACTTTTATGCTTGTTTTGAAAATCTTCTCCTACATGTTACAGAGTTAAACAAAAACAAGACAATGAAAGTCCATAGAACCTGAGCGTTTACTTTTTAAAGCTCCTGTGTATCTTTTTTTGGTGCCCTCTTTGGACACAGCAGTTCTTCTTTTCTCCTTGATGATGCATGTGAAGGTGTTTCGTGACCAAAACATAAGAACAAATAAACTCATCCTTCTTTCTTTAAACAATTAAATATATCACTCATTGTTAATATTTGCTGTGGAAAATAAAAAGGCTATTTTCCTCTGCATGCTGTAAATTGTCTCGCCTGAAACCGACTTCCTTGCAGCATTAAAAATTATTCCATAATAAAAGTCAGTCTCAATTTGTTACGTCCCATTATTATTAATTTCAGTCATTTTTTAAACCAGTTAAAACTTTAATAGGCTACTATAATACACATGTCTTTCCGTTCTTTAGATCTCTCTTCTATTGATGAAGTGAAACAGTATTATATTGTCTTTACTGTTTTGCTTTTACATGAGCTAAAATTTTGGCCACATAAAACAAACGTCGGCCGTACCTGCTCAGATAGAATAAAAAGAAAAATCTAAACCAACATGGACTCCAAAGCACCCGGGTTATTGAACAGATATTTATTAATATCTAATTATATTTATAATTTATTAATCTTTCCTCCCACTAGACTAGAGAGCTATTGGTTAAACTGAATTTAAACAAAATGATGAAGCTTTTTTAAGCTGTCAACATCAGTCTCTACTTAAACCCATTAATGTTAATATTTAACACCTTTTGAACTGTTCCCTGTTTTACTGATGATCCAGATCAGTGAAAAAATGAAAAAGACAAAAATATTAGAGTCGGGTTATAAGAAAACATGGTATAAAAGCTCTACATGGTTTAGTGCAACTGGTGGCCTCAGGGCCCACCTCCAACTCCTTAATGATAAATTGTGACCCAAAATTATGATATTTTTCAACCAATTAGATTCATTTAATTTAAAAAAAAAGTGGAGGTTTTGACCACAACAGTACAAAACATGATAGAACAAAAATATACAGAACGAAAGAAGCATGTTTTAAAAGCTCTTCATAAACTTTTTGACACAACTTTTTCGGGGCCGACTGAAAATGGCTCCGCAATCCACTTCTAGGTCTAGATCCACCAGTTGAGTACCACTGATCCAGATCAGTTCTTGTTCCTGACAAAACAACCTCAATACTTTCTAAACAGTTTAAAAAAATGCTCTGCTCAGGTGTATGCATGCTCTAATAACACTGGTGTTAGGAGGTCTATGTGTCACTATGCCAACTGCATTTGTGATTATATGGTTGCGTAGATTCTGTGTTTAAGAGGTACCCACCCCTGTCAATTATCAGACTGCTGGGAGGAAGAGACGAGATTATGCGTAATTGCCGACTGTGGCTTGGCCTGGGTGTTTCCTCCCGAGTCGAATCACTGAGACAGAGAGGTGATAAGTGGATCTGGCAGGAGAGCAGACAGACACTATGTTGCTCAACTGCACACATGCTACAATTTGATTAACGATTATGACTGCCAACAATTTAATGATTTCAAGAATGATTTGCCTAAATCAAAAAGATTTTCCAGTACTATAATATGAGAAGGAAGTGTAGATTAGGTTGAACTCAAGCTATCATAGAGTGAATGTTTATATTTAAAGGTTTGATGGTGGAGTTAATGTTGATTTTTTTATAAACTTATAAGTTTATAAAATTAAGCTTCAAAATCATGGAAAATGTAGCTGTTCTCTCTCCTCTGGGATGCTGTGGGCGTGTCCATAGAATGCGCCGAAGCCACGCCCACTTGCGGTGAGACGTTCCGTCTCAACTGTCAAACATGTAAATGATCTGACAATGGAGGCCTCAGCTCCTCTATCAGACCTGTCTGTCCATCATCTTTGTTTAGTCTAGTAATGTGTAATGGAAGCCTGTTTCTCAATAGCATAGCTAGCCAAATGAAATAAGCTTAGCTAACCACAATAAAAAAATATGTAACTTTACCACTTTTTGCATTTATTTATTAACCAGGCAGCCATCCTTACACTATAATTACCTTTGATTTGTATTACTATTTGGTCAAGTTTAACATTTTTATGATCAATAATAAGGGAAAACTAGTGTTCCATTTACAGCCTTCTGTTGTACCTGTTTTTTTATTTACACAATAAAGGTAAAATAACCCCACCGTTATCAATATCACCTAGCTAATAAAAGTTTTATCTACATACTGTACCTGCAGGTCCTCATGCTTGACGTGTGAACCGCTGATTTTCATCATTACAACACACAAGCTATGCAACCGGATATACTCAGTAGTATTGAGATTAATGTAGTTTAACACATAATATTTACGATATCTGTCACTGTTAATTAAACCATATTTGAACAGGTGCACCTGTGGAGAGTGCAGGATGATACCCACAGAGGTGGAAAGTGTGTGCTGCAAGCAGCTTAATGCCGTATGTAAAGACAATTTATGTATATATATATATATATATATATATATAGATATATAGTTTCCCTATACAAAATGATCATTCAAAGTATGAATACACAAGATTAATACTGGATCGTCAGAACAGAAACACCTTCTAACACATACTCCAACAGGTTCAGAATAAATGTCTGGAGCTTCCAGAGGAGCCACACTGCATGACTCTTCATCCAGGCCTTGAGCCTGTCTGCCTGAACCCCTACTCCCTGCAGGATGCTCTGAACATTTATCAGACAGATCATGGACCGCTGGAGATGAAAGAGAGAGCTGTGTAAGTCTGAAAAAAACATTTTTATTTAGGAATGTCAAAATAACAGTTATGTTAGTCAAATTGAATGCATTTCTTAAAAATAAGCTGAGAGTTTTAGGAAACACAGAGTTGGTTTAGTGTTAGTTTAACTCAGTTTTGCTATTGTCAGGATCAATGCACAGCGAAACAATTAGAATGTAAAGTGTCTCTGAGCTATAAATAAAAAGCCTGCACTCATGTGGTGCCTACAGACAAATGTAAATAATCCAAAATAATGTTTTACATTCACAAAAGTTCTAGACAGTACAAACACAAGTTAGTGAACATCCAAAAATGACTAGAGAATATACTCAGTAGAGAGCAGTCATCCACCAAGGCCAAATAAATCAGAAAAAAGTGGTCCGTCCCCCCCAGTATGACATCTCATCATCCTGAGCTACAACTCCACTCATGTTAAAAATGAAGTCCAGCTGATGCTGAGGCTTTAACTTAGACCTGAAAATATCCACACATCATGTATTAAAATCATATGACTTTAACATTTTGTGATAACGCTTCACAACAACTGGATTATTAGTCAAAACTAAAAATGTATGGTTGTGGATAATTAATGTAACTTAAAGCAAACAAAGAAAAAAACAGATGTCCAGGCCAATCCATACAGCCAAATAGATTTCAGGCACGCTGCAGGTTGATCCATCTTTCATCTTCTAGAGATCATGATGTGCTGTATAAGACAGACAAAATGAGAAAAGAAGACTATATGACCACTTAACCCAAAATAAATCTTGATGAATATATAATCACATTACTTTTTTCGCTACCTGGCATCCTTTGTTTCCTGGTGCTGGGGATACCTGGGAAAGCACAACCGGGTAGTGATACCTTCCTGCATTGTTGTTCGTATCCACCAGGAGTACCCTGATGAAGAGGAAGAGTACACCGGTTTTAGGCCCCCAATTAAAATTATTTCCAAGTTAATGTATTGTTATGTTTGGACATGTGTTTTATATAAAGTTATTTCATTTATTTAATAAACTTTTAAAACGTGTCCTCCATTCCCTCTCTTTCTGTACAAATCCATTCCCACACACATGTTACTAACTTGGCTTCCTCCCATCCTCATAGTTCTGGGTTCTCTAGTTGGTGTCCTCTCCCCTCCTCTCACTCTCAGCAGGTGTTATCAGGGCTGTGGAGTCTTGAGTAAGAGACACTCGTGTAGAGGCACTTCTGGGTTACAGAGAGGAATGTTCCTTTAACAAACGTGTCAACTTCACAGAGTCTGGAGCAGGTGGGGCAGATTTTAAAAAGCTCCAGGAGGCAGTCCTCATACACCAAGTACTTCACCATGTCCTGCACCTGAAATTTCAGTCATGACGAATTTAAAAATTACGAGGAATAAATTAACCCATTAGTTCTTTTTTTCAATATCTATAACAAACAAAGCAGTGGAGGTGTCAACAAGTTCACAAATACTGGGGAGGTAGGTGGTGTCATCAGGATCTGCAAAGTTGGAACTGTTGGAACGGAAACTCCAAGAGAGGGCGTTTTAGGTGGGCTGTCAGGTGGTGCAGTTTTTCGCTTGAGTGGAGTAGATGAGAAGTGCGTAAGAACTCAGGATGCTGTGCTTCCCACGGCAACGCTCCTGTTGGCTACTGTAGCTTGAAAACCTGGAGAATACATGTGCAAATAATAATACAATTGTTTGTGTGCACTGTATACAGAGTTACAGCTATGAAGTTAGAAAATGAATCTTAAAATTTTTAGCAGCACTTTGACCATCACTGTTGTAAGATTTTGTACAGCCCGTATGGTCTTCTCTCTTGCATGAAAACATGAGTAAACTGTATGTCAGTAAAATGTGTAAAATATGTCTCTGGTGACTTTCTGTGTGTTGTCTCACTGGCACCCCGTCTCTCTTGTTGTTGGAGGAGACTATGTGAAAACAGATAATAGTTTAATTTGCTTGCTAATGAAATATACTGTTACTGATAATACTGACACGTATAATAATCTCTAAACCGCAGTAAAATAACGTGCAGTACTCGGTCAGAGAGCCGCGTAAAGGCAAGCCGTCTCTGTCTGGTTATTTAGACACAGAAGGCATCATTTACAACATCAACAATAGCCGTGCTAATAGCGGAGATTTAGAAAAACACCGCTGTTGCAGCGCGGTCATTTATCTTCCTCCAAAATAACGTTACCCATTGATATGACCGATTCTTATTATTATCTTACACACAGATGAAAGTTCTCTATCATATTTGATTGGAGCTGGATGCTAACTTCAATCTTACACCACACATTCCCTCTCTCTCTCCCAACCAAGAAATGGTTGAGAAACATAGTTCTCAGTCTTTGCACATGCTTAAAGCTATCTTGCAGCATATTTAGCATGCTTGAAGATGTATTGCTGATTTCACTTTACAGGGACTTTAATTGTCCCCATGATGTCAGGACATAAAACCCTGAAACACAGGAAACCCCATTGTGATTGACACTCTGCTCTTATGTTACCATAGGGTTCACACAACAGAGGCTTACAGCCATTTAATAGTGAATGAGGCTAAACTTGAGGTGGGTAGGGTGAGACACACAATCTTGAGCAGTTAGTTTGTCTTCTTGAGCTGCTGTTGGTGTAAGATTCAATCTACAAAGGGCAACTGTTGCTAAGGGTCCCATTACCTGAGTAAACAGTGAATTTTTACATTGGTATTGTCATTCAATTCAATTCAATTAAAAAAACTTGTGGGTCTGCTCTCTAGCAGTGTGAAATAGTTGGGTTAATGACAAAGTGAAAACTGCTCTGTTGAGTTAGTCCTTCAGTCTTTAGGTTTGCTGTTTGTCTGGGCCTTGCAGTTGGACTACAAGGTTGAGTGCACACCACAGAGGAACTCGCAGGCTGAGTGGGTGGAGTCCATGTGTGTGAAGCTGGAGTTTAAGGTAAAACCCTTTCCTTTTCAGCATAGCTAGAAGGTATTGTATTTCCATTTCTGTACAAGAAATCACCATGTATTTCATAGATTGAATATTTTCAAGGTTTGAAAGTGTTGATTACATTTGATATAAACATGTAAACAAACAAGGATCTGAGTCGAGAGCCCTTTGCAGGTGCTAGCAGCCCCTAGAGGCTCAAATGGTCATTACAACTAAAGTAGTTTATAGAAATTGCATGTCAGATATTTTTCTGGTGGTAATGGGATTGGGGACCCTCAATTACAATGAGGCTTTGAAAGTGCAAATATATATTAAGTTGAGATGGTGCTTGATGGTGATGGAAAGGAGAGGCACCTACACTTTGGGGACTATAAAAAGACAACATGAGCCAAAGTGATTGTCGAGTGTATAGTTGAAAAAACAAAGTATTGTATTATATATCAAGTGGGTTATAATGCTTATATTTTCCCAAAACATAGAAATACAACTTTGTTTAACTGCTGTGGTGGTAATGTTGTGTATTTAAAAAGAAAAAAAAATAGCAATTCAAATGCTAACTTGACAATAAGCAGAAGTTATATCACTCATCTTGAGGGTAGCCAATTCAATAAAAAAGTATGTCCAAAAGTCCTGAATTTTCTCAGTGGGACTTAACAGTTTGTACTGCATACAGTCATGAGTTAATTCTTTTGACCTGGACTCTGACTGTGTTGATGCTAAGCCTTGCTTGCAGCTTATACTACTTTTATAAGAGAGACTGTTGACAGTATAAATCTGCAAACACGGTCAACAAGACTATTATTAAGTGTTGATCCTCTCTGTGCTGTGGAGGCATTTTGATTCACCTCAGATGTTGAGATATTTCACTTTATGTCTGAAAGTCAGGAAATGACTTAAGTTACTGGGACATCTTGTGAGGACAATGAATGCCTTCAACATTTGTTCTTGCACGCTAACTAGTACGCTGACCAATAGGCTGACCAATAGACTAACACAGCCATAAATACAGTCACAATGTTGGCTTAGCTCATTAAAAATATATTTAAGCAAAACAACACTAACAAGAATTATTATAGATTTAGTGTAAACGAGTTCTCTTCATGGTTCCTCTCAATTGCCTCAAAATTTTCAGTTTACTCTCCTCATTTCTGTAAGAGCCCACTTGTGTATCATGTAGGAACATTTCTCATCTTCTCCCACAGTTAGTGTCAGCCTGAGGTGAGTGCAGCGAGGGCCCATCAGAGGAGACAGGACCGATAGAGCAAAAGGAGGAAGAGATGGAGAAAGAGATAGTGGAGGTTCACTGTGGGCAAAACCAACCTGCATGTAGCCTTAGGAGGCAAGAGGAGGAGGAGGAGGAGGGAGGAGGAGAAACGCTGCAGTCACCTGACCATAGCAGCATGCAGGAAGTGACATCAGAAGGTGGACTGGAGCAGGGCCAGACAGAGGAGACGCTGAGGTTTTCCCACATGACCGACATCCAGGAAGCCAAGGATTTAGAATCAGGTGTGAGGTGGAAAAGTGTGATGGCAGTTGTTGTTGTTCCTGTATTTATGTTGTTGTTTTTAAAGCATACTAAAACACAATTAAGCTGGTCTAAATGTGCTTCCAGTGCAGAAACATTCGAACAGGGAGCGTCGGGTGGAGGAGCCCCACGGGTCTGGGCCTTTCTTCTTCATGGGAGGAACAAATGGAGCGGAAATGTGAGTCAGGATTTGGAATAAAGAGAAGAGAGGAAAAAAAATCACAAATGATCACATTCAAAGTGGACATATGTAATTTAGTAAACATGCGGTTATAAATTAAATAAACAGACAGGAAGGATTTGCTCTTATCTAAGCGATGACATCATTCACCTGGCTTTACCTGTGGCCTCTGACCTCTGGGTCTTTGTGTTATTAAAGCAGAAGTATTTGATTGATTTCCTCTCCTTCAGAGTGAGCAGTTACTGTGAGAGCAGAGGATGGAAAAGGATTCACAACAAGCACAGGAAGGATTTCAAACTCAAGTGGTGTGACACCAAATCTTCAGCCAACTACAGTAACTTCAGAGAAGGTACAGTATGATGTGTGATTTACCTTTTGATAATAAAAGCTCTATTTTACAATAAAATGTAAAAATGTACCCACAATACTTTCATGTTCTGGGAAAAGATAAAATGAAGGAAACTCGAGTTCTGCAACTCTTAAGTTAACCAGAATTAGATTTTTGTAAATAACAAGTATATAATATTCCACTCATGTGTTGTCCATAGGTGAACAGTTGATGTACCAGATTCCCAACAACAAGGTGCTCACCACTAAGATCGGCCTCCTCAGCAGTCTGCGGGAGTACGAGCGAGTCAGCAGCAAAGTCAACCACGGCAGAAGATCAAGGTGAAACAGATGACAGAGTATCTGCTGTCCCTTTCTGCTTGTGATTTATCAAACCTTCAGGTTGCTTTAATTCAAATCAGAAATATCACAGAGAACTTCTTTGACACAGCTAACACAGACATTATTTTATTTTGTTTATGCACTTGTAAGAATGGCAAACAATATGAACATTTAAACATAATCCATTATGTGATTAATTTCTGTGACACATGTTCATGCAGTCAAGACGTGATCTTATCATTATTATTATTATTACTGGATTATTGTTTTTGTTTGAAGCGGAGTTGAGACGGTTTAAATATCAGGCACACTCGCACCTGCCTGAGCCCACTGAGCTTTTGCTGACTTCTACCTTAAGGGGGACGTAAGCAAAAGCATATTACGATCAAAATTCATGTTCAACAACTTCCTAACTTATTATCAATAAGCAGTAATAAGGAGGGTAAACTCTTAGTTAATGACCTATGAGCTACAGACTATGTTCATGTAGAGTAAGGTAATAATAAGTGCTTAATAATGACTAATACTGTAAGCAGCTAGTATGCTACTAATTAGCATGCTAATATGCAACTGGGTGAATATTGTGACTTTGGCATTTCTAGCTAACTGGGGTGGATTAACATCTGTTTAGCTGTAAAATTATTCTTCTTTTGACATAAATAAATAGTAATAGTTTATATTACTTCTTGGAATTTCATAAAACATACTAACTTGAACAGTATGCCTTTGATTTCAAACAAACCTGAACTTTAAATGGCACAGTTACTTTTTAAATGTTAAGCTCAAACATGATGGTCACTGAAAAACGGATTGGCAGTTGTAAAAAATAGCTGGGCTCTTTTTTGTGTGTTTGTTATTCTCTTTTGGGCCTCCAGAGTCTTTAGTTTCAAAAGGGGCTGAAATAATTTATGTTTTCTTCCTGTGAGAAAAAGTTAGCCTCAAACAAAAATGATCTGCTTGAACGCAGGGACTTTGAGGAATATCATCAACATCAACAAAGGAGAGAAGATGATTTCTACAAGACTTAGAAAATGAATCACTACATTTCTTTTTCTCAAGCTGGCCTCTCTGTAGATCCTCCTGATATTTTCAATATGTGACTGTTTAAACTGAAGCCAAAGCAGTTCCTAAAACACACTAACTGCGTCTTGTTCCTTATTTTGTTTTCCTGAACAGGAGGCTAAAAATAGAAGAGTTTATTCCCACTACCTTCCGCATGGACATGAGGGAAGAGAGGGCGGCTTTCTTTGCCCAGCAGGAGGGTAAAATGCTTCAACTTCTCACCTACATTAACCTCACACAAATGTAAACTGATGCAACAACAACAGGAACGCAGCACTGGTCAGACCGGATCTGTGTTTGGTTAGTGGGCTCCAGATGAAAATAAGATAAATCAAACTCAACCTGTCAGACCTTCAGTGACATAAAGGAGAATAGTTTGAACCCAGCAGCGTTAACACCACAGTCTCCTTGGTGATTGTTCAATCAAACAGGTTGAGGACGTTGGAAAATAATGCACTTCACCTCCCATAAGGCCCTGATAAAATCACCAGGGGAACATGCTGTTGCCATAGAGATGAGTCAGCAGAGGGCAGGGCTGAGACACAAACACGAGGAGAAACTCTCAGCAGGATCTTAATATAGAGCTGCAGCACTGACATGAAACAAACAATGTCTGTTGGATATATAAGTAGAAAAGCCTCTATGTAAAGAACTGGTGACAATATGCACAGTATATTATGTTGTCTGAAGACATACAGAAAATGGTGCACATGTTAAGACAAACATGCTTATCATAGAATAAACAAAAGGGACTTGGACAGCTGGATTAAATCTCTGGTGACGATTGAAGCTGTCATAAAGAAGACAAGGGGACAAACCAGGGGATAAAAATGGCCTTAAAATGTGATACCTCAAGTAGAGCAAACTCACAAAAAAATGTCCTGAAAGAAACAAGAAATAGCCACAACAGTAAAATTAACATTGTACTAAAAAGTAGCCTTCATCAGAGGACTTGATCCACCAAGATGTTAGCAGCAATGTGATGTAGGAGCTGGTTGAGTTGAAGCACTTATTTCTCGACATATATATCTCATATCTCAACATATTTTCAAGTTACGAGGAAGAAGAGCAGCGAACAGTTTGAAATAGTTTCAATAAAGAATAGTTGGTTTGAGATTTTAAATCTCCTACATGGACACTAGTGTTTAGTGTTAATGTGTGTTGCAAATGTTTGAATTGTGGTCAGCAAAAAAAAAAAAAAAACTATAAGAGTTTTCCTAAATGTTGTGTTTGCGTTTGAGACTTTGACTTCTTTATATTCTGTCCGGTATAGTTTATAGTTGATCGTATCACGCTGCATCATGTTTTTTTAAACTTGGTTAATATTCTAAGGAGGTGTCAGAGACAGCTATCAGATAAAGCGAGTAGAATATTTATCTTCACATTGTAGTGGAGTAGCCTCAAAAACCAAAACTTTGAAGTGTTAATCACAATACAGTACTTGCATAAATGACCTTTTGAGTTTCTGGACATGATTTTTACATAGTTCAAAGAGCGAGTGTGTGTGATTTAGGACACAGTGCTGATTCTAATTCAAAGATTTAGAAACTTGTCAAACTTTTTTTTTTCCCCCAATTGAATGTATGATTTTTAGCAGGTGTAAGCAACAACAGGAATCAAATGTGGATCTGTAAGCCGACGGGAATGAACCAGGGCAGAGGTATTTTTCTGATGAAGAGCCCAGAGGACGTATCCGCCTTCAGACTGAAGCTGGAGCAGGCAGAGGGCCGACAGGCCAGCAGGAGGACGCAGCATCGTCAGCCTCAGGCTCGCATCGTCCAACAGTTAGTAGATATACCGGGGTACATGATGTTTTTGTATGTATACCATGACGACACAATCATCAGGTCTGCATTCTTCTCTCAGTTACATCCAGAAGCCGCTGCTCCTGAAAGGCAAAAAGTTTGATGTGCGCTCTTTCCTTCTGATCGCCTGCACCGCACCTTACATGGTTTTCTTTCGTCATGGATATGTACGACTTACCTGTGACCTCTACGACCCCAGCTCCAACAACCTCTCTACACACCTGACCAATCAGGTACACCATGACACTGTCACTATTTTAAACAAGGCAGTCAATACCAACTCCTTCACACAGCCTTCAAAATAATTAAGAAATGGTTTCATGCAAGTGTTGGTTTTATATATAGCCTTAAGTCACTGCTACAGGAACATCTCAGTCCTGAGACTTTATGAAAAACCAGTCCACAATTTATTCCACGTCTGGCCTTTGTGTTACCTCCATGCAAACAATCTTAACTTCTTTGCTTGGTGAAACATTCCTGCACTGAATATTTATCTGTTTTGCTGATGTTATAGCTAAGAGTTATGCTACATTTTCATAATTGATTTGACTGACATGTTTTAGCTGTTTGCCAGGAGGCTCGATGTTTGCCTTAGCTCCACCCATTTGCCTGTTTTGTATAGGTCGAATGTAACTTTGAGACTTTGAGGGTGACTTCATTAAGACTACGTCCGTGTTTTGTGCAGTCTATGGTCAGACTGGAGTCAAAGAAGGACTTCAGAACTGTCTTAAGGACGCAATTTGACTTTGAATACTTTCTCTTGACTTAGACTTGAAACAACTGACTCAAAATGACTTAACCTTTTTACATAATATTACGATTTTTGTAGCAATCAAAAAGGTTACGATTCCCTTTTTACAATTCCATTAATTAGCTGAATGCATGCAAACCTGGCGGCATACTAAGATGACATTGAGAGCGTGCTAGACTCAAGTATTAGGTTTTCAAAAACGTCAGTAAGTAGAAAAAATAAGTAAGAAGAAGGTATGCATAGCCTAATTGAGTTAATGATCAACACAATGTTCAATTGCTGAGTGGAAATTTTGAATTAGAGTTGAGTTAAAGGCACTCTGACTAAATGATAAGCTTGATTAAAATATGATGCTGTTTGATTTGAATTTGATGTCATAGTTCAATTTGTACAAGCTTCTGCAAGGAACTCTGGGGTTGTGTTGAATTTGAGTGCCCCCTGTGGACAAAGTCAGACATTTTTTTCTCCTTGCTAATCTTTTTCTGATGATCCTCCTTTCTCCTCTCTGATGCTGTCAGCTACACAATGAATCTTTGGCGTGGTATTAAAAAAAAAAGGCTGTTTCTGCAGTGTACAGTCATTCTCTCTATCTGACACTAACCTCATGGTAGGGATAAGAGGCATGTAAAATAACTCTAATGAATCCTCTTAGTGATGCTCTGTTTGCTTTTGTCTGTCATGAGGAGGCAGCTGTATTCATTTCAGACTGCTTCATTACCAGATAAAAACTTCTCACGGGAGCTTCAACCTGTTAATGACACTGTTGACTTCACTTTAGCTCAATTTTTTTTAAAAAGAAACACGACAATATAATTCATGACAATGTTGGAGACATATTTGCATCCTATATATGTTGAAATGACTTTTCCACGTTGTTTCCAGAGAGGTTAAAATAGATCCTCTGGCCTAACCTTTGGCACTAACTGTCTCTCTCTCCTGCTTCATGTGTCTGTGGTCCCCCTGCTGTCGGCCTCCAGTACATGCAGAAGAAGAACCCTCTGTACAGCCAGCTGAAGGAGGACACAGTATGGTCCATGGAGAGCTTCAACACCTACGTCAACGACAGGTTTCAGGTTGCCAATGGTCTGCCCGGGGACTGGGTGCTGGGCGTCTTTGCAGTGAGTGCTGCTGTGTGCTGTAGCTCTCAGGGACCAATTACCATCACAGTGAAGGCTGTTGGTGCTTGCAGCTAATTGAGATTGTGGTTTAGGCTCGGATGATCTCACTCCTGTCTGACTACAACATGTTATTACCAGAATCAAATGTGCTGTTTGGGGGTCATTTTAATCCATGGTGCCTTACAGTACAACAAACAGAAAGAACAAAATACACATATTGAACCTTTTTTCCCCTCCATTGTTTCTGTATGGAAAAATCAAACTCTAACATGTCTGTTTCATCTGACAGAAACCTTCCCGTCGAGCCACCACACTCTCTGATTACAAATATGCCTTACATCTCTATAAATCATAGCTATTACTAAAACTTTTAAATGGACACTCCTTCAAATGTCCTCTAATGTTAGAGTCAGTTCACCGGTGATGGGAGTAAAACACTGCCTGTGAAAACAGCCTCATGATGTCTTCTGTGACTCCGCCCGAGTATTAAGAGTACAGTCAACAACCTGCTCTTAATGTAGAGCTTTTGTTATGAAGTCTGAGAAAATAACTCCGGGATCTTCAACTGACAACTCAGACAAAACCTGTTGAAGCCTCCATATTTTAAATACAAAGTAACAGTACAGCATTAAACTGCTGTCATTACCTCACAGTAGGAAGCTGCATTATGGGGTGAAGGGATGTAGGGTTTTCATTTTTTGTTGTTGAATATTATTAGGGACTAATGTCAGACTTAAGTCAGAATCTTGTTGACACAGTAATCATCATCTGCTGATTTTAATTTGTGCATTTCCTTTAAAAGATCTGCCTTTTTGAATTCCCCAAACTTTACAGACCTGTCATGCTAATGTATTGGGATAAGAACACGCTCATTGGCAGTCATATCAAAACTTATATTACTTCACTGGAATGACAACGTTTAGCTCATCTTCCTTCAGTTGGTCTCGGGTTCACTTTGAGCTAATGTCTCTGACAGATCTTATGAAGGATGTTAAGATGACACCTGTAAGTAAGACACAATGACAAACTGAAAGCCGCTTTTTTGGCATCAAAGGACGTATGATCAACATCCCTCTCCAACAAACCTAAATATCAGATATCCCAGAAAAAATAAAATATTCAATGAATAAATGAATAATTAGAATAATAATCATTGAAATGACTATCTGATGTCCAAATTTCTTTTTTTTTTTTATTTAAAGATTTATTTTTGGGCTTTTTGTGCCTTTATTGTAGAGATAGGACAGTGGATAGAATCAGAACTCAGAGAGAGAGAGATTGGGGAATGGAACCACAGGTCAGACCACTATCCTCAGACCTCCAAACACTAACACACTAACCACCGCGCCACCAGGTCAAATTTCTAATCATGCTTTAAGTCACTTACTTAGGTATATGGAAAGGTATTAATGTGTAAAAATAGACAAATGTCCAAAATGAAGTTCCTGTTTATTGTCACATGAAGCAGACAAACCGTGATGATCATATGATGAATTCTTGTTCCCGTGATTATAAATGTTTGTTGTCGTTCGTTTATGTCACACTACGACAGGTAAAAATCGATGTTCCCACCACCAATGACATAATTTCCTGTTCCACAGTGACCTATAAACACTCGAACATACCGGCCGACCAATTAACCCAAATGATCAATTATCACCACCTAGTGTCCAAATAAAGTAAATAATAAACATATAAACCAAAACCGGTGAAATACACTACATAAACACACACACACTAAATCATCTCCTACAATAATTATGAGTAAGAATGTATTTTAGAAACAAATTAGATTCAGGAAGTACTTTAGCTTCTATTTATTTATATCACTCATTCATTTCAGCCTGATCACTTTTTAGGAACTGTCCAGAAGTGTCTCATATTTCCCCTCTGACAGCATACAGTATGCACATTTCTCCAAAGAAAGACGGCACATTTGACTTTAAATCATGGCAGGCAGTTATCTGTGTTGACTGTCAATTTCTGTAAAGATCGGTTCATTTCAACTTCCAGAGCATTTTACAATTGCGATGACTGCCGAACATCCCGCTCTTCATACAGTGGCAGGTGATGCAAATAAATATTTCTTTATTCTGTCCTAGGTGTTTGAACTTGTTCAAGCTTGTTGTTTTAGTTTTCGAGCTCATTTCTCTCTCATCTGCTGCACCTCCAGCATCAGGAGGCAGCTGTTTTCAACCAAGCAGCACTTAACAGAAGACAGACATCTCAAATGAATAATAGCACTGCGAACTCTTTTGACACACATCTTTATGTGGTGAAGAAAAAACCTCATGCTAAGACTCAGCTCAGACTTAGATAGTGGCTGCTTTAGTGGAGCTGTATTTTATATATGTATTTAATCAGCACATACATTTCCTGCCCCTAATTTGTGTTTCCTTTCTAAACACCAGAAACGCATGCAGCAGATCATGTTGCAATGTTTCTTAGCTGTCAAATCGAAGCTGGAACGCCGACTGGGCTTCTTCGACCTGATTGGCTGTGACTTCATGGTTGATGAGGACTTTAAGGTGGGTGATGAGCACAAAATGTTAAATGCTTTGTGTTATTATAATATATATATATATATATATTTTTATAGTGTCTTTATGTGTTTCTTCCAGGTGTGGCTGTTGGAGATGAACTGTAACCCTGCTCTGCATACCAACTGTGATGTGTTGAAAGAGGTGATACCCAGCACTGTTGTGGAGACACTGGGTGAGCTCATGATTTTTAGGTTTATTCGATTTTAAGTCAAAATCCCCTTCATCAAATATTTACTGATGTGTCTCCTGACAGGCTGATGTGTGATACCTCCCAACAGTTTTTACCTGCTGTCTCTCCCTCTTCTCTCCCTCTTCTCTAGATTTAACTCTGGAGATCTTCAACAAGTGTCGTCTCAGACAGACCATTCTCCCTTTGGACAGCCGAAGAGAGTCTGTGCTGCTGTATAATGGAGAGCTTCCTCCCGATACAGAGCTGGCCTGCAGCAAAAGTCAATTCAATCAGAAGAGATCCAAAAAGACTGAAGTCGGGAGATGTAAGTCAGGGAATGAGAGCACAGCTTTGCCCTCAGCGTCCCCTGATACACCTGTGAATGTTTCAGAGGACAGTCAGTCAATGTCCTCCTCACATCTCCATCGGCGCCGTCTCTCTCCGCACAGATCTTCACATCCAAACAGTCATAGCACACAGATTGTAAAATGTAAGAAGGCCAGGCCTCGGGTTGAACTCAAGTTGAGCAAATGCACTTTTCACCATCAGTTGAAGGCTGTGGACGACTTGCAGCACTCAGCGACTCAGGAGAAGACATCACGTCGATGTCATCACCATCAGTGAGTAAAGCTGTCTCTATCTGTGAATCCCCTCAGACAACAAAGTCAGCGTCCCCTTTGTATGCTGGATCTCCTCCTGTACATATACATGTACAGTATGTGGAGGCAAACCTGAAAGAAGAGAGGAGCTTGGGGAGGAAAATCCCGGAGAAGACTCAAAGTTGAGTGTTGAGACCAAAGAGGAGATGTGATGTGTAATTATGCAAACTGCTCGGAACTAAAGAACTTCTGAAAAAAGTCAAATGTTTGGACATTCATTGATATTTTACTGTCAGTTTAATACACAAAGAAATGCTAAAAGTGATAACATATCCTCTTATTTAAAACTTGAATTATGACAAACCTCATCCCTCTTCTTTGCCATTTAGCTACATTTGACTTTCTTGAAACCAGTTTCTTTACTGCTGCACTTCTTTGACTATATTTATTTATTTATACAGTTGTCTTACACATTGTTTAACTTTCCCCCTGATTTATATTCGGTATGCCATAAGGTCTCATTTACCTTGTGCATTTTATGTCAGTGATTTACATTTTTATTTTGATCACTAGGCTTTGTTTTCCACCTGATATGACGGCACATTTGACTTTATTTGCTGTTCATTCTGTCTGTTTCATGTGCATTTATTTTCCTTATGAAGAAGCACTTTGAGCTGCATTTCCTGCTTCATCCATCCATTATCTATTCCGCTTTTCCCATTTGGGGTCGGGGGAGCTCGCAGGTCTGACATAAAGAGACAGACAACCAGCCTCAATCACATTCACACCTACAATGTAGAGTCACTAATTAACCTCACTAGCATGTCTCTGGACTGTGGGAGGAAGCCGGAGTACCCGGAGAGAACCCACACGTGCCCCACACTGAAAGGTTCCTGTCCGACCGAGAACGGACCAGGAACCTTCTCACTGTGAGACAACAGCGCTAACCACAGCAGACCTACACTTAAGACAAATCAGGTTCATTATTGTCCCTAAAGAGGGACAGCTTTGATGGTGATTTAAAAACAGATTTTCCCTCTGATGATGGAGGGCTCATAAGCTATAAGTAGAGCAAAGGGTCACAGTGTATTTAGGTATTTTACAAGAATGATGCAAAAATAATTTAGAAAAAAAGAAAACCACAACAAACTAAAGGATAGTGGCACAGCATGATTTAAAATGAAGAGAAATCATCTTGAGTGAAGACCTGGATTATTTAGAACTGTACAAACAGTACAAACTGAGGAGATCCATGTACTTATTTTGTCTTACTTTTGTCTGTTTCCTGTTTTATCTTTTTTAAAATGTACTTGCTGCGTCTGTTGTTTTATTATGATGTCATCTTACTGTTAGTCCTGTTATGTGTAATTTTTGCCAAATATCAACCGGTCACGTCCGAGAGCAGCTCCTGCCCTGTGAGACACTCAGACATGATCGTGTCCAAACACCTCCAATGCAACACCTCACTGTAACTCTAACCTGAAAGATCAACACAAAGCTCCACTCTGCAGTTGTTGTGGCTTGTTGTTTTGACTGCAGCCCTTCACCTCTCTGTTTCATAATTAATAATTATCTCACTTCCATCCACATTCAGACTCTGTTGCATGTAAACACAGGCGGGTTTATGGTCCCATCTTTCCCAACAGGATGCTTGCTTCATCCACAGCGAGGAGACTGAGAGCATCAGAGAGCATGACTTATCCACATGAGGAGGACGATGCGTTTTTTTTTAATAATAATCAGCTTTGAATCACACTTGTTTTTTCATACGAGCGCGACAGTGTGGGTGTTAGAAAACCAAACTGAGGAAGCAGCTCAGTCAGACAGACAACTGACAGGAAGGAACCATATGCTGCGATTTGACTAAAACTTTTTAGCCACTTTTATCTTTAATTCCTCTTCAAAAGCGTTTGCACCTTTCGTTTTGAGCCTGTCTGGAAACATGAACTACATGCTGGCAAAAAGGGGGAACTAGAGCTTAGCACTACCCCCTCTCCTCCTCCCTCCCAGTCTTCGGCACACAATATCCTCTTTTTGTGTTATCTCTTTGGTTTTAGCGTGGCACACACACGCAGCGGGGATGATTGTCTGGGCAGATGGTGCTCAGTGTGTGAACTAGAAGCTGAGACAGAGGCAGAGAGGGACAGAGTCTTCGTCCACCATGGGATGCTGCAGTGTGACCCAGAGGCATACTGGAGTGGACGAGGTGGGCCCCGATGAGATCGAGCTCCTGGAACTCTCTGGAGACAATTTAGGGTAAGACATGAGAACAAGATTCCAGTTTAAAGCTAGAAACTTAAAATAGAAAACAAATAGTGGGAAATGTACACAACTGTGGCAGCACTTGTATGCTGAAACTAAATATTAAAGTGGATGTTAGGGGATTATCTGATCTGAAATGTGAATTAAGTTATATTTATTTTGCTTGTCCTCCGCTTCAGAGACTTTAGTTTGCTTGTTAGGTTTGCTTTAATGTGGTTTTGTGTATCAGCAAGCTCTGCAGGAGGAAGTGCCCGGCCACACTCTGTGCACCGGAGAAAACACTGTAGCAGCTTCTCTTTCAACCTTTATGGTTTCATTACGTTTTTTTTACACAGAATGTCAAACAAAAGGAGAATTCCCCTTTTCAAAGCTTTCTTCACCTGGGAACTTCACTTTATTCTTGTTTGTTTTTTTACACAGCTACAGGGTTTGCTTTTAATCTAAAACCTTCAAATTAAAAGGTTATTTTAAAATAGTGAATCATCATGACAACACCTGCAGAACAACAGATTTCTTAAATATGATTTCCACCCATCAGCACCCTGCAGAACAACAACACGGGAGAACTAATTGGCTCTTATTTACCAAACATGAACTTGGGGGACTCGGTGATGCTGCACTGATGTGATTAGCAGATTACTATAAGACAATGGCTGACGCATGGAGGCCCTAAATACAGGCAGGGCGGCACAAATCCCCCGCTCATTTTAAGGCAGGGGGGATTACAATGGGTTAATGACAACAGTGGTTAACAGTCCTTATGCGTGGCTGCTAAATGATTGCTACATGGTCACAGGCCTGTTACAACACAGAGTGTTATCAAGAGGCAAAAATAGATGAGGGACTCAATCAGAAATGAAGTGTCATGTAGGCCGGGTTGAAACGGACAAACAACTTCTTACATGTGTCAATATATTATGAATGTTTAAAGCAGTCGTTCCCCCCGTAAAACAAAAGGCTGAGACCCTCCAGCACAGACACAAAAAAAGAGATGCATTGATGTCAAAAATGAAGATAATTTCTGATTGTCAGAAACCGCATTAGAGCTGATGCAAAATTGTATTTTGACAACCTTAGAGCCGATAAAGCCCCCCCCCCCCCCCCCCCCCCCCCCAAGCTGAGTTTGAAACTATTAATACAATTTCCCAATTGAACCATCTTACTGCCATTCCCAACCTTCTTTACATTTCTGAACCTTTCTCCATTTGACGTTTGATTTAAAAGTTGCAAATGGGGCATGGACGAATGTCACACTAAACAGAAGTATATACTCCAGGCAAATTTATGACCAACGCGACTGATACCTTAAAACTTGTATTGAAAGGATTCAGCACTGTAAGGAGTTTCACATAGTGTCACCCCAAACAGAGAAGTACTGCTGACTATAGACGAGTTTACTGAAGTTCACCCAAATCCATGTATCTCTCCCCAAAGACCAACAGAGAGTTACAGAGCTAGACAAGCAGAGAGGAAACATCTTGACACCTAGGCACTCTACTTATTTAGGCATCAGTGTTAAAATAAGAAATCTAGATTCAGATTCTTTGCTTAATGTCCTCTATTGAGGTTATTTGTTGTATGTATAAAGAAATGTAAGTCATTTACAGAGTGTGCAGGCTTAGTTGGGGACGTTATAGCTGAGGGCCCAAAGCTGCTGCTAATTTATTTTTGCTGATCAGTGGTTTTTATCTGCAACCAGAGGAAGCATGGGCTGAGGAGGGGTTGTGTTCTATGATCAGCGCTCTGTTACTGGTTGCAGTGTGAGCCGAGTAGCTATCTTGGGCTCATTTCCTTAGATATGGTTGCTTGTTGCGTTGGAGTCTCAATATTGTTTCCTATTGGTAACCATGGGCGTAGCAAGTCCAAGCATCCACCCTAATGAAACACATACAAACAGGGGCTTAAAGGTTTGGGCAGCTCTGCCTGACCTACATTAAGATGCAGGAAACAACCACACAAGAACAGGTACTTTGACATTCATCATGCAGAACAAAAAGTAGCAGAAACTGAGCCCATGTCCATGCTACAATGAGGCCATGAAGCTAACCACTGTACCACACCGTCAGCTCTGACTGCTGCTGCTGCTGCTGCTACGTGACAAAGATGTGTGGTAAAATGTGTGAACAACACGTGTGTTTGTTCAGGGTGTGGAGTCTGGGAGAAACGAGGCTTCAGCTGTCAGTGAGAAGCAGCAGAGAAGAGCATCATCTACCACCACCACCACCTCCACCTCCGCTGCGCTACCCCTCGATACAACACAAGGAGCAAGAGGTTACTGTGTGTGTGTGTGTGTGTGTGTGTGTGCACTCGTGTTTGTGTGTCTATGTTGATGTAGGACTGTGACCAACTTCATTTTGCACATCATCATGCACATTTAATTCACAGGCTTGTTTTTCATTTGAAGCATCTTTGGTGCCCAGGCACAGAGCGTGTGGAGATGTGCCTCTAACTGTATGAACATTAACTGTTTCCACCCTGAGCTGTTATTTATGATCTGAGGTCAGACACACTGCACACATATTGAGGGAAATTTCCATGACAAAACTGAGAGATTCTGCAGTCCCTGTTTGAGGTGATTCAAACTTCACACACAAAAAACCCCCCAGGAAGCACTGCTGTGTTTCCACTTGGATGATCAATTGTCTAAATATGAAATGTCAAAACCCTCTAAGGAACAACACAACACGATTCCTAAAGCGTTTGTTCATCCAAGAGAGATACAGTTTGGAAACAGATTCCTCTCTATTATGCTCAAAGAAACAACGACTGGAGGCCTGAAACAGACTCAAACCTGCTGTGTAATGCATGACTCACCACATTATGGAACATGGAGCCAAATATAAATACTGATATAAGAAGGATCAACATTATGAAGGTACTATTTAACAGAAAAAAGCAACTTACAGTACACCACATTGGGAAAGCAGCCACAGTAGAAAAGCTTCAAATCTTCAAAAAGACAAAGTTCAAAATGAGAGATATGTGCTGATACAGTGTTGTGTCTGCAGGTGGTACTGTGGGGCAGGAGCAGAGAGGAGCTGCACCAAAGGATTTACTCCCAGCAGCCAATCAGAGACTGGGAGGGCCAGCCTCCACACATGTATGGAGAGATCATCCACTCCTCGCTTGTGTCTCTCTACAACAGCTACACACAGGTAACAGAGCCCCTTAGGCTCCTTTAAAAAATCATCCCACAGGGGCTCATTTAAAAGTTGAGAATCACCTCATAGTTTTTATCTTTGTGAAAACACACAGACAGATGTTAATTAACAACCATATAGACTCTCAATGATCTGTCAGTGATGTATTATTTTAGCTTGTTCTGTGTCTTTAGTCTTAACTCTCACTTCTCTTTGATCTCACAGGAAACCAGTGACCACTTCCTGGTGTTGTTCTCTTTCCATCTGCTGATCCTCTCCCTCGACCACACAAGACAAGACTTCATTTATGGGGTATTGTTTGTGCATTTTCCTTTAAAAGGACAACTGCATCTATATCTTATCTTCTTCTTATCTTGTTCTTCCGCGGGGGTGTATAAATGTGTACAATTGGCATTAATATTGAAACTGATGGACACTTTCCATAGCAGCCTCTGCCATCAGTGTGTGAATACTGAATGTGTAAGTGTGACCTGCGGTGTGAAAGTGCTCAGAAGACTAGAAAAGAAATAAACAAGCTCAAGTTCATTGACCATTTATCGGTTTGTGCTTCTGTGTTTACATGTGGATGGTTGTTTGCTTTAATTGTTTTTATTTATTTATTTATGAATGGAGGCAGCTTAATTTATGCAGCACTTTTAGTCCAAGACAAATTGCCCCAAGAGGAAGATAAGACGTATTGCATCGTAATCGCATCGCATGGTATCTTATTGCATGGTATCGCATTGTATTGCATTATACTGTAATGTATCGTATTGTATTGTATGATCAATTTTAAAACGCAGCGTGCCCATGTTTACACATTGCTCAAATTTGCTTCCAGTGGGCATTCATTGTTGCACGCAGAATAATGGCGTCCAGCATTGACGCTGGTTGGTTTTGTCTTGAGAATGTCTGGAGCACAATTTTATGACATGTTTTTCCTCCTGTCTCACAGGGCATCCTCCCCCTCTCTGGAGTTTCCTTACAACCTGTCTCTCTGGATTCTGAGTCGTCACATTCGCCTCACATGTTCGAGATCAGCAGTGAGTCAGTGGAAATGACACAGTCCTGCTGAGGCATGGTGACACGGTTTAAAGCTTAATACATGCTGTTGCTTCTTCTACCCAGGTTCAATGGTGGACTCCAAGGTGTTCATATGTGCCGGAGCTGCAGATTTACAGAAATGGATGCAACATGTTGAAGACAGAAAATACAAATCAATGACACAACCTATGAGTCCCTCCCACTGCGCGCTCTCCTATCTGGTAATGAACAACTGTTTATAGAAAGTAGTTGATTTACATTAGAACCATTAAAGTGACTGTACACTGTTTTTTTCCCCCAGTTACCCTGTGACGAGCACTGGAAAAGAGAAGAACTGAAAAAGTACTTACTCCAGGCTCCCATAAGGCAGTGGGAGGGTTCACCGATACAGCACATGGGTCAGCCAGGATGTATATCTTTTGTCCATATCATCAACACACACAGACAGGTAATAAAAAAAATCCCTTAATATCGTAATAATGGACTGAGAAATATCTGCAACTTTAAAACACTGTTTGTGTTGTTTCACATATTTTAAAGGAAAAATGTGCAACAATTAAATAGAGCAGGAATCAAGTATATCCTCTGTTAATGTCTATCTGAGTCGTGACTGTCTACAATGAGTGAGAAGCTCGAGACAGCTGTATTGTTGTTGTAGCTGTGTTTACATCATGTTTACATGGACGGGAAGGCCTTGTGTATAAAGCTGTTTTAGTCAAGGACGAATTACATACTCACTGTTTACTTGGATGTCACATTAATGTGTTTAAATCAGGGTCCTTCTATGTCAGTTTATGTGCAATATGGAGCTATGAGCTAAGGTGTGCTAACATTAGCATGCTAACACAACCATGCAGACCACAGGCAATTGCAGCTCGATTAAAGGAACATTTTGTCTGCCGCTTACACTTAATGGTGCTTAATCATGGTGCATTCTAATTCAAAACCTGTGAACGTGAGGGGAGAGGGTTGGAGGTATGCTGCTGGAGGAGAGGGGAGGCTTCAGAATAGCGGAGGTGTCGCCAAACAGCAGTTTGTTTTGGTTTCATGCTGGTGCTCAAGGGCGACATCTACTGGATCAGAAAGTCACACATTCTTCCTTTAAGTTAAAGTGAACTATTTTATCCAACTACCAGAATGTTTGCAATCATCTCCCATTACCACAGAAATCCTTCACTCCGTATTTCCTCCCTCATACTTTTGCCTGTGAGTTTGTACATGACCTCTATAATCTTTTGACACAGTGTGATTCTGTAAGAGAAGAAAAGTCTTGTTAGCATACATCAGCATTCTTTAGGACAGATTGTTACTAATAATGAAAATTATCGAGGCTAGAAAATTTGAAAAATAAGGCTCAAGTTGTAACAAACTGTATCTTGAGTGGATACAACTCTATGGAGCCTTGATTTGGATCAATCTTTGGTTAAGTGTCAGAGTATTTTATATGCTGATCTGAACAGGACGACTTATAGACATTGTGGGCTTTGTGTTTGCAGGGACTCCTGGAACGACTGATGGTCCTCTTCCCTCAAGAAGTCCTGCTGCTGTCAGTGGACAACAAACGGCAGAATATAAGATATGAGGTAGTGTAAAATGACTCTATGGGAAAATCCCATAATAATACCTCCTGTAACACTGTGGCATGACGGTGAGTCCCGCTAATGTTCACACAGCACGTGTTCTCTTGATACACCACCTGTAGCGTGGGCGGAACATTTTGTAACTCACACCTGATGTTTGCAACGTGATTCAGCTTCTCAGTTTGTAGCTTGAATCTGATTTTGTCATCAGTCGTCATCTGTACCATAATGTGGATTTGTGCATCGCCGTATTGAAACCTTGAGTTTGGCATTTTGATTTTATATTTTGGGAGAAAACACAAAGTTTAAGCTAACTCTTGCATTAGCATGGTGAGGTTGCATTGGTAATCCAAGGTAAATGATTATTATTTGTAAATGTGAAGCAAGCAAGCAGAAAAAAAAAAAGGTTTTAATCCAACATTTCTATGTTAAGTGTTCATTAATCGTAATAATAACCGTTTTTCATCTTCTTGTAAAATGTTTCAAATGTCTCATGACTCATCCTGCATTTACTGACTTTTCGACCAATTAAACAGCTATGTGGAAGCTAATGATCAGAGTAAGAGTTTATGAGAAGTGAAAACTCCATCACAGCTCACTCTGATCATTTCTTTCTCTCGCGTCCTCTCTCACAGGGAAGGTTACCTCGACATGGCATCAAAGCCGTGGAGAGGTCAGCGCTGCCTGGACGCCTGGAGTTTGAGCTCATAGGTAAACCGTACTAACATCAATGCTTCTTTTATTAAGTGTAGCTCTAGATCAAAGAATACATTAATTGAGGAAAACACTCCTTATGTATACTTTAATCGGGGTTGTGTTGTAGGTGAGCTGGTGGAGCCTCTGCTCGTCTCTTGTACCTGTCAGGAGGATTATTGGAACTGGATCTTCCAGTTACAACAGGTAAGACTGCACCATGTGACATCTTTAAAGGAGTATACTTTTAACGGTAAAGAAAATGTAGGAGTGGTAAAATAATTATCTTAAAGAGGCTTAAAGGCAAAGTACAGCTGTGAGGAACTGCATGGTTGCTGACTTCTTTAAAACAGGATTGAATCCATTCTAAAATCAAAATTATTATTGATCTTCAGTTTTTATTTACAGTCAGCATAAAACCTGCCTCAACCCAGTTTATAAAAGTCATGTTTCATGTTGGTAACTTCTACTAAATCAGCCAATATGTGAAAGTGCTGCAGTTCACAAGACAGATACACCGAGTTGTGTGTGTGGGACAAACAATGTCTAAATTATTTTAAGTAATTCACTGTAGAAATTTCAAATTAAAATTGATCTCCAAGGGAAACAAATCACAGACCTCTTCTGCAGTTACTTCAAATAACCAATGCTAATCCCAAACTGAACTGGAGCTGGAAGCACAGATTATTTGGAAGTCGTCGGGACAGTAAATCATGCACAATATGTTGGACATGTGACATAAAAGGGAAAATAAACTCTTCTTTTAAGTTAAACTGTTTGTGTCTACAAGACAAAATCATGTGCACCAAAGGTAATGTACATATTACCTTTAAATGTGCAGCAGCTTTGCATCAACACGGTGTCTGTTTTCTCTGCAGCCGGACAGAAGCGGTCACGTCTCTGTGAGTCCTCCTGCACCCCCCATCAAGCCAAAAGTGCAGAGGAGCCGGAAGGAGTCGCAGGAGCCGATGCTATCAGACCAACATCACATCAACGGAAACAGCTAACTCCTCAGATTCAGAGCAACTTGAGAAACGATTGTAAATATAAATATTCAAGTGTAGATAGTATGTAAATATAACACTTTGATGACTTATCTTGAAGCAGGGATGTGGTCCTGAAATATGCTCACACTGATTTTGACATGATGTAGTCACTTTGAGCGGCTGAAAGTAGTGTTGTAGTACTTAAAAATCGGTCTTGGTCTTTTTGAAGGTCTCGGTCTCGTCTCAGAATCGAAAGCATTTTTACACGATCACAGACTGGACAGACTCAGGATTTTAAATCAAGACTGGTCAAGACCACCACTGATTGGCTATATTTCCACATCGATATTGTGATTAGAAAACGCCTCTTTCTAATAGAACAAATAACTTCAATTCAATCATAATATTATTTGTTTCCCCCAGTTACCTTCCCGGTGTTACAGTCTGTGAGTGACACGCCCGCTGCACACAAGATGATGATTTTTCTGTGATATTTAAGGTCTTGACTCGGTCTTGTTCCCTAAATGTCTCGGTCTCGAAGCATTCTGGTCTTGGTCTCGGTTTGTGTGGTCTTGACTACATCACTGAAAGACACATCCAGCTCTCTTTATGGGGTGAAAAACAGGAACAGGGTCATGTCAGAGTAAAGATGATGAATAAATGTAGATGTAGAGATTGTAGAGTTTTATGTGTAATAAAGAAAAATAAACTAATAAACGATTTGATGTTTTTCTCTAATAAAGATTGTTTGACTTTTTCATGTTAAACAGTTTCAAGGTTCCTTAGAGTCATTAATTACACACGACATAAAATGTAAGTATTTATTTCAATGGTTAATCATTTACAGTAGTGTGCACAGATCCAGTAAACATCCAGTGTAAAACAGGTTTTATATTTATTGCCGTATTAGAAAAGAATCAACTAAAAAGTTAAAGACTGTGATAATAATCGTCCGATCTTTGTTCATATAAATTACAGAAACCATTCTCTACTCTTTATACACGAGGCCATCTACAGTAAAGATCATTTACACGAGAATCTCCTTAAAGAACAACCAGCTAGAGGAGTATAAATATACACGCTGCGACAGCAACCAATTACAACTAACAACACAGAAAGAGAAATCAGAAGAGTGTGAAACTCCTCACGTTTACGTCTGAATGGGGATTATAGTGGTTCATTAAAGACCGGTCTCTGCTCAGTCACACTGAGCTTTGAGTTGTTTGAGAATGTTTTACACTTAATCAGGGAATAATGTGGATGATGTAGGTCTTTATATCATTTAGTGCTATCATCTCATAATGTCCAGCTCTGGGGCTTGTCAATTTTAAATGTTAGTAAATGTGGAGCTAAACTTGCACACATACCTCACAGACGGTCAAAGCAGAGATGTCCAAAGGTGAATTTGTCAAATCTATTTTCTGTTCTTTTGGAGGGACATGGTTGACATACAGACTTTGTTATATTGTCAACAGATGTTGAGTCAAAATGTCATATATGAAAAATTTGATTCTGCAGAACTTATAGTGCTGTTGGTCTTTTAACAGATATGTAACGTCCAGTAACTTTGGGGATTGATTAAAGCAGGCTTTCCCAACCTTGGAGTCCTGACCCCAAATGGGGTCACACGGAATTCAAATTGGGTCCCCTGAAATGTCTAATTATTGATCAAAATAAAATATAGGATCATTCTGCCTACTTTAAAAACATGCAGTATCTCTGTCTGTCTCTCATGACCCATGCGTCATGCGTCCAGCATTCATTTCCAGCCTTGTAATACGAGCTCACCTCGCTGTACACATCGTACAGTGAGCAAATAAAATCCCTTTTTGCACAATTCTCAACCCGGCCTTTCTGCCCTGACTGCAAAAAAATACCTGAAAAAGCCTTAATGTGATCTTAAATGAACGTTTACTTGCAAACCAGTAGAAAATAAACTATCACATGATTGAAATTTGAATCATTTGAGCAGAAAGCTGGATGGGGTTTGGATGTCTGGATCCACAGAGTTTGGTGAAGTGGGGTCACAAGCTAAAAAAGGTTTGGAACCACTGGATATTTTCCCATTGTCCAAATACTTATCCTCCCCTCTCTACACTGTCTTTGGTACTCAACCCTTAGCCCACTTCATTCATGGCACAATATTAAAAAAATCGCTCACAAATTGGTTGTTAAATTGCGACTTAGACCCCATCACATCTTGGTTGTAGTTGAAGCAAACATTACTCAAACGTATGTAAACAGTGCATTTGTTGAGGACCATTTCTTCAGTTGGAGATGAATACAAACTTGCTATAAAAGTTAATTTTGGCACTGTTGGTGAGATTAAATCAAAACAAAGTCCTTGCAGTAATATGGCAGAGGGGAAAACACAAGGTTTTAGCTTCATGGCTAATGAAGTGTAAGTTCATTGTTATTTTGAGTCTGGCGAGCCCAGATAGTTAGCCTAATCTCAAATGGGATTGATTTGCCGTCTTGTACAGAAACTACATCATCTGTCCTTCATGTATCAAGAGAATGTGATATTTATAAATTTGGAAAGAAAATATTCCGCAGTTTCCTCGTCACGCTAATCAGCCGGGTTCAAACAGTCCAGATTGAAACAAGTAAGTGAACAGTATCTTTTAGAGGATACTGTATGGACTGAAACCCACAAAAAAGCACATCCACTTGTTAAATTAGTGGCATATAGACATTTTTTTCTCCCTTTTGTTACCTGAAATTGTTCTCTCTCTCATTGTTAAAAAAAACAGGAAGGACAACAGGCCTTTGATGTAGCTCAGCAGCAGGATCTGCCTGCAGCTTCTTCCTGATGTTGAGATACGACATGAATGAATCTGCTGTGTGCAGTTCGACAGTCCTGCTGGCATGAAGCACTGCAGAGGAAAATAAAGTGGCACACTTTGAGTTAGCGTTACTGTACTGCTCCTCTGGCATGAACTGTGGAGTTTACAAATTTACCTTTGGACAAACGATGTGCTGGTAGACGTGTGTATAACCCACTGACCACTGAAAACATGGTCATGATAATGACATGCATTCACAGAAAGAACACATGAAGTTATTGCTCCTTTATCTATTATATTAGCTTTGTTTTAATTTCCATTAGGATCAAAAATCTTTTCTATCTACAATAGGTATGTGGAAAAAGTGGCAGCTGCACAAAATCTTCTGAAAGGTTGGACATTTTGTTTGGCAGAAGTGTGAGAAATGTCCCAATGTGAGCGTTTGTCAGCAGAATCTTATCACATAAGAGTCTTTCACACTGAAAATAAAAAGAAGCATTCAAAGCTTTACAGCTAGCATGCTTAAAGAAAATGCTGCTACACAGTTTAGCGTCCATGCTCGAACCAAAACGCCGGCTTCTTTTAGCAGCTGCATACTAAACATACAGTAGGTCCCCCGTCCATCTAAAATAATAAAACCATCCAGAAGCTTAAAAACAGCGACTTAGTAACAGAAATGCACCTTTGACGTACAAAAAGTGGCAGTAAAAATGGTCACACTTCTCCCACCAGTTTCCGTGTGACACATTTTATGCGTATATTTTCTCTGAGGTTGCGGAGGCGCGCGCTGCGACTCGTGATTTCCTCCACGTAGGTTTTGGGGAACCAGCCCCGCTCCCCGTCAGACAGCCTGATGCCTTCTACCCAGCCTGGTCAGAGAAAACAGACACCAATCATCAGCTTTTTAAATCCTCACGTCACATACATTTAGGAGCAGGTTTAAGATGGAATGCGGTTAATCTTGTAAAGAAGGCTCTATCCAAACTCTCACCGTCACTTGTAATGGTCTTAGCATGAAGAATGTCTGCCTTCTCCAGCGTTAACTCATCATGCTCTTGGGCCTGGTAGCTCTTGATGCACTGAACCTGAGAGATATCTACAAAGAAAGAAGAAAAAAGATGAATGAGAGGACCAAAAGGTTTGCACTTTTTAAAGATTTATGTTGCACCTAAAGCTCTCTGCTGACCATCATTCTCGCTGGCCTGCTCGATGTCTTGCAGGGGATTAGATGGAAACATGGCTGTGATCCATCTCTGCTTGCCGCTCCTGGATACACACACAAAAATAAATCAGTCAAACTATGAAGATTGGACTGAAGAGGGCAGATTGTGTTCTCTGCATTGTGTAGCTGCTCACTCAGTGTGTGACTTGAGCAGGATCTGGTGTTTGAGCTGCTGGCCTTCACACAGCTGCAAATGGAAGATGAAGCCTGAGATTCCCTGCAGCTTCTGACTGAGATCCTTCACTTTCAACTCTCCGATCTTGGCGTGCACAAACACCATGAACTTCCATGTGCTGCAAAGAAAGATGTTATTTTATTTCCGATTAGTAGGCGAGCCAATAACAATCCATTTGTTTTTACATTGAAAATCAGATGGTAAAACCTTTTTGTGTATACTTTTTTATCAGGTTTTTGCAATCAGAGCCTTAACATGGCAGCTGGAAAGCAATAAGGTAGAAAAATGAGATAATTCTGTTGAAAGTGGGTGCAATCATTAAAGTCACTGTCAATGCCATGGGGTGAGGGTTGTGGTATATTTATGTCTGCAGGTGGAATTTTGAATAGATTTTTTGGAATTACCACTAAAATTGTTCAAACCCAATAAAAATATTCAAAGGAAAAGTTCTCTCTTTAACGAATCGCTGGTGTTGAACCAATGATCTAAAGCAGTAGTTCTCAACTGGTGGTTCAGGACCCAGAAATAATTCCTGTTGCCCTTTTAAACCTGAACTTATGGCCTGTGAGTGTTGTATTACGACACACTTGAAAAAGTGAGCCTATACTTTAGCTCGATTAAATAAATGAATACATCATGATTCTGTGTAATGTTGAGGTCATTGGTCTGTTTAGTAGAAAACTGCAGATCACTCACTCCTTCCTCCGTGACAGCAGGAGACAGTCATTGAACAGGTGGAGGTACACAGGTTTGGTGGGTAACTTCAGCTTTGATCCAGAAATGCTCATCATCTGAGTGTCCACCTCCAGGAGCTCACCGTGTTTCACCAGCCAGCGGGACTGAGAGATCAGAGGAAAGATCTGCAAAGAGAGGGAGAAGATGACGGTTAAAAAGATTTAAAAAAAAACAAACAATAAATTAACAATCAGGACAAAAAAAAATGTTCAGTCACCTTTCCCTCAAAATTAATTTTCTTATTGAGGTGAATGAGCTCCTCCATCCTCTTCATGGACTGCACACTGGAGTTACATTCTTTGATGAGCTACGGAGACACACAACAACACAGTTATTACTGTTGTGCCTCAGCAGCCATAATACTGCTGCTCCTCCAACGTGCTATTAAGGACCATAAACACCACCTTTTTCAGCTCATTGAAAGCTTTAGTGGCAGTGTCCTCATCTCGGGAGCCGGGAGTTGTCCTCTTTAAGATATTCTGAAAAATGAAGATGTTTTTGAAGACATGCCAAAGAGAAATCAATACTCTTACTTGTTAAGGAAAAATACTGCTGCGGCAAACTCCTGAGCCTGCTCCAAATATGAACTCATGTACAGTTCTGTGTAATTTGGCTACAAGTGCGAACATGAATTCTGCAGCGAATGTTTAATCACGTACCTCTACCAGCATTTTAAGCCGTGTGATCCTCTGAAACGGGAGGATTAGAAAAGAGGTCAGAGGAAGTCTTTGGCAGACGGGGTCCTCCTCCAAACGAGCCAGGATGCCGGGGAAACGAGGGTTCTCGTGTCTGTGGGGAAATGAACAGAAAAAAACTTGCATGACTTTGAGTAAGTTTAAATCCCAGCATGCTTTTCACTCAAGAAAAAATTTTCATCTACTCTGGATGAGCCATCAACAAGTTAAGTCATGTAAGTGTAAAATAAGACCTGAACACCATGAGAGGAAATCCTGGACACCCAGAGAGAAACAGTTGGACTCTGTGCTCTACAGCTTTCTATGATTATAGATTAGAAGTAGCTCTATACAGTACTGTATATGTATAGAAATGTTCAAGTTGATTTGACTCACAGTAAACGCTGATATGTCTGCTCCTGATAAGCCTGGTTGGTTACATAAGGTAAATAAACTCTTCGCAGAGCCGGGCAGTGATCCAGGACGATGTCGCACACATCAAAACGCAGAATGTCTTCTTCCAGCCGTCGCTCCAGGTCCTGAAGAAACCTACTGACAGCGAAAAAGAAATACCATTAGAGAAAAAAAAAGGTTGGTGAGGTGTTAGAGAGAAAGACTTGAGGGTAACAACATAAAGTGTATCACTTCACCTCTCACTGACATCTTTGACTTCAGGCAGCTTGGAGAAGAGCCACTGCTTATGCTGAGCTCCGAGACACTCTGTGAGCTCCTGCGACAACATGAAGTGGTCCACAGCGATGGTCAGACTGCGGATGTACGAGGCCTCCGACGTCACCAGCTCAAACTTTGCCTGAGTTATGGAAGACACAGTGAGACAGGAATCCGCAGTGCATGATCTATTTAATTTGCACATGATCATTTCAAGTATAGAATATTGCAATGGATTATATAATTTTTTGGAGACATTTTTGTTAACTTAGTTGCGTGGTTGTACAAAGAGCCATGCAAAAACAACAACAGCATGACAGGCAGTAGACCGTACTATACCAACTCATTCTACAAAAGTCCCAAAATCCACAAAGGTGACTCTGACGGAAGCAAAGAAGGGGGATTTAAACTAAAAGAAGTGTGAGGAAGAACCGCAGAATGGCGAAACACAGCCTAATTCAGTGCAAAAAACTGCAGTTCCTTGACTGTCCACTTGAGGCTGGTTGCTAAAGCTCCAGTTGTTCTATTAAAACCCAAATTACAATTTTTACAGCTAAAATAAACATGTTTACAGGCTGGTTCAGGAAGCGTGTTTGGTCTGAAACTCTTTCATTTTACAAACTCTATGGGGTGTGATTTTTTTAATAAATCATCCATTGTGTCTGTTCTGAGTGACAGTGTTTGCCAAAGGATCACCTCAACTTCACGTCTTTGACTGTTGCTAAAATGACCAATAATCGGGTTGAGACACAATCCTAATATGGAGATTGCCATCGTTTGGGTTCAAAACTTTCCGTCAGACATCTACATCACTGAGACTACGTCCATGTTTTACTCTGACTATGGGATTATCAGACAACAGTGATGTGTTATGGCATCATCGAGAGACCAAGCATGACAATAACACTCGGCTGATGCAGGAAACTTGCCTGTGTAAATAAAAAAATCTCATCCATCTCATTCACCTCCTGCAACTTTCTTTCCTCATTGCTGAAGTTGTCGAGCTGTCCGCTGGATCGAACGTCTGGGATGTCTTGCCACAGTGCAAAGGCAGAGCCTCGTGATGAGCGAAAAGAGCTGGATGGAGACAGATTAGAAGGAGATGGGGTCCCGTCTGACCCCTCGTCCCTGAGCCCCTCCTCCTCTGTCCCCGGCTCTTTCCCCTGCTGTCTCTGGATCTCTCTGTTGATGGCAACATCACTGTATTCCTGGTACAGAATGGCTGAAGGACATATTGAAAGAGACAACAATGTTACAATGAAGTCTTAGTTTAAGTATTAAGGTGCAATAGTTACAGAGTTTTCCACTTACAGCTTGGCAAAAACCTTGATAAGCGATTTGAATTAGCAACAGTTGGAAGTGTGCCCGAGTCCTCCTCTATGGATTTCTTTCTCATTCTGTGAAGTAAACATGATTTCACGTGAGTGCTGCAAATCTTTATTAACTTTCAGATTTTGTGTTGAAATATTTTAGAAGTGTATTTACCCGAGTTTTGTGCTCCACCGATGTAAAGGCATGCCATTATCACTGCTGGGTGGCAGAGAAGGTGCAGGTCCTACAGGACTTTGGGGGGCGCTATCAGTAGAACCTCCTGAGCAGCGGTGCTTGGTGTTGGACTTACCTAAAGAGAGCAGAAGGAGCAGGTATGACATCCAGCAAGAGACAGTGCTTTGTGTTACTCTTTGATTACAGGCTGACAGTTATCACTCCTTGAAACTTCAGATTCTTTTTGGATAGATATATGACTCTGAATAATTAATGTAATCAAGTGCCTCCTCAATGTGTTGGCAGTTAAGCTAATAGTTCTGTCTGAGGTGTTTGAATGAGCTGGAGACACTGTGTCATCCATGTTTAGAGATGGGATGTCCCCCCTAGTTGCAGCCAACCAATGGGGCTGGTGAATGGTACTTGGGCTTCAGAGGACTAAGCAGAGGGGTGCATCCTCATGGTAAGACACAGAGTGAATATTTAAAGGAGAACATCTCCAACCAAAAACAATCATGTTGAAGTGTGGTGCACAACTTGTCACTTCACGCCTCCCTAATGCACTTCTGTCCCTTTTGATTGGATGTTGACATTGAATGCTGCAGTGCATACAGGCAAAAGATACTTAAGAGATTTGATTGGAGGGGCCAAAGCATTTGGACCTGTGAGCATTTATCAGATTGGAATTACAATCCAAACTACATCCTTACAGGTTTTAGATCCAATTTGCAAAATTTTTAATTTCTGTCTGTTTATTATGAAACAATCTATGTTCAACCCAGTATAAAAAAATGGAGTTGGACTGGCTGAACGAGGCCTTATATAAGGCTATATAAAGAATAGTTTAAATCCCAGTAAAAGAGTTAAAGGGATGGCTAACCCATTAGCACTTTTTCCCAATCTGCATACTCAGTATGTGGTATGTGACACTGTTGTGTAAATGGTTTTTATACCTTTTTTAAGTCTGTTGTTACACACTTTGTACATTTTTTGGGCGACATTTCATTTTTATTGTACCAGGATGTTGTTTTTTCTACTCACAGTCCAGGTTGGGGCTGAAGTTGTTGGAGCTCTGTCTGTCCCGGGAGGCTACCCGAGCAGAGAGCGACTTCCCCAGCTTTAAGGTGAAGGAGTTCTTCCTTTGAGACAGCTGCAGTCTGGATATGAGTTCTGAAGCTGAGAAGCGCCGCCGTTCCTGATCGCCGAAGCGACTGCGTGTCATAAAGCTCCCCCCTGTGGCGCTAAATGTCTCTACAGTCCTGCTGTCTTCCCCTAGACATGGAAGTGAGTCCTCTATAATCTGCAGTGGTTCTTCAGGGAGGTTAAAAATGTCATCATGACTGAGGTTTGAAAGATCAGTGACACCGTCTGTGGAGGATGCACTTGACATGGCCTCCAGTGAAGATAGTCCACTGAGGTCCTCCTCCAGGAAAGATGCAAAGGGTCCTGGGAAGATGAAGTCCGGATCCAAGATTGGGCTGCTGAGAGAGTCATCGCTCAGGCTGTCTGGAGAATAAACCTGCATCTTTCGTCCTGGAAACAAAAAGACTCATTAGATAACAGTTACAGATTTTCATTGTTCATTTGTAATGTCGACTACATTCATAGAGAAAGAAGCTTCACTCTCACGGATAGACTTCTCTTTCAGTGAACCCTGGGACGTCCTCCTCTGTGGCTGGCAGGAGTCCGGGCCCTGAAAACCTGGACCTTCAGGTGAGGATGGGGAGCAAGGTGCCTGAGATTCCCAGGAGTCTCTGTTTGTGTATAAAGAGGACAGAGGGAGCGACAGAGGGAGGCTAAGAGCTGAGTGGAGGGGTCGACATATTGTTGTGACACAGCGTGGCTTTTCAGTTTGCTCCTTCAAAGAAGTCCTGATACCATTATGGCATTTAAGATCGCTGTCTCCCACAGGTGTGTCAGAGTTCAAAGTCGTTTCATGCTCATTGCGTGTCCTATGGCAGCTCCTCTGCATGTCGTTCAGTTCATTTAGTGTGTGTTTTAATCCATTCAGGGGCTGTGATTGTGTTGTGCATTGTGAGTCTGGAATAACAGTTTGCCTCGGGGAGCCGAGTCCGTTTATTTTAGGCGTCACTGTTGGTTGTATCTCAATAAAAGCCAGCGTCTCCTGCTGGCACACGGCAACATGCTTGTGGTGGCAGGGATGGAGGAGAGGCCTGTCCTCCTGGGCCTCGCTCAGAGCCTGGGACTCTCCTGAGGCAGGGATCCACATGCTGGGGCTCTCTCCTCGGAAGTGAAATGTGTGACGGTGGGGTTGGAAATCAGGAAAAGGTGAGAATCCATAACCAGGGAGCATGGCTGAATGAACACATGGGAGCTGCAAAAGAAGAGAGAGGGAACATATGAATGTGTTTGAATCCACCCCAAAATAACTTTTGTTTTTTTCAAGCACACATTTCTTGAATGAGGAGTTCCAACGTCATTCACTTTTGTTTAATTTGAATGCAAACTAGAAAACCAACGACACAAGAGATTTTCAATTGAATGTATTTTGAACTCTTTTCCCTGCATACAGTCAATTATGACCAAATAGAAATGACTTAATAGTGTTTTTTATTCATGAGGGCTCACATGAACAACCTGGTGAGAAGAATAAGGACAGCATCAAACAAGAATTGGTTTTTTTTGTACCAGCGTGGAACATGTTTGATACTGTTGCAAAAATGGACATTTTAACATGGGACCTAATGGGGGGATTCCTTGTCTTTTGCAAGTGGACACCCTAGGAACTGCAGATTTTTGCACTCCCACAATTTCTTCAATTTTCAACACCGCTGCTTGGTTGGAATCACTGTACCTTCAGTTATAGTGTGGATGTCTGCATAAATGCATGCAACAGAAAACAGAGGAAGGAGAGAAAACTAATTGTGCCTTGTAAAAAAAGTGGTATTAGTCAGAAACCAAAACAGCAACAGGCCACTTATCCATCTACCAAATAAGTCAACAGCTGACTGAACACAACTCTCTGTCAGCTGCTCGGCTCAGTGTCACCAGGAGATTCCACAGACTCGACCAAGTGTTACATCGACTGTTCAATTATAATGAACGGTAAGCAGTGCTGTGTACATTTCACAAGTGTTCAGTATGTGAATGTTTAGTTGATGGAGCTGGTGGAAAAATTGCTCCCAAAATGGCTCATGTTTGGATTCATGCAGGATGGACAACACACACATACTGTATCTACACATTGAGTAGATTCTCCTGGAGATAGCGAGATGGATCCTAGAACCATTGACGCTTGCAGGATGCTTCCCAGTCAGATCCCAGACACACACACGTGCCTGCATGGTCACACACACACACACACACACTCAAACGTGCGCTTAAGTCTAGGTAAGTGTGTCTCCTGAGCCGTGTCTTCCTGCTTTAATTAAAGACCACTCTGCACGCAGCATTCAGCCCCTGTACTTAACATCTCTACACACACACACACACACTAATAGCAACACACCAGTTCCAGACAGGATACCACATGAGTCAGACAGACAGAGGAAGAGACATCCTCAGCACTCTCACCTTTCACCTGAGATCTAAACTCATCCATCACTCGGGTTCTTCCTGTCAGCTCAAGTTAGCGAGTCGTCTTTCCTGATTGAATATTTACTGTGAGAGTGATCAAACCAACCAGGTGATCATGAAGTTAGCCTCCCTCACAAAACACACACACACACTTGTGGAGCTTGAACTCAAACATGCAAGAGGAAAGGTAAAACAAATACAGTCCATGAAGTATGTGCAGATGTAAGAAGAGAAACAATAGACGGTATATTCTTCACATTGTAGTCGCCCAGCTCACATTTTTGTTCACATCATATTATAAAGCTGCTATAAACTGTCTATCTTTACAAAAAACAAAAGGATGCACATTCATATGAATAAGTGGAAGATTAATATTTTTATTTTTTAACCAAAACTAGACTGAAAATGAATTTTGATTCTGTATGACGTCATTTGAAGCGTTCATCAATCTGCCTTTTTTCCTGCTTCATACTCTGAAAACACATTCAACTGCACGGTGTGTAATTAATAGCACAGAGCAGGTCACATCCTGTGAATGTTAATTATTAACCTTTTTATTTATTTTATCCATTTGTTGACATAAAACATCCAGTTACACACATAATCTTTGTTATGGATAACTCATTGTAATAATGAAAGATAAATCTTTATGACATATTTATATTCTACCAGACAGACAAATAAAGCATCAAATTAAACTTCCATGAGAACCTCTTAAGGGCCTTGAAGCATCGATTCATGCTTTTTAAAGTATGATTTGTTTATAATGATGTTTGTTGCCTGGAGGATAAGAGGCTGAGAATCATCGTTCACCTTCTTTTTATGGAGCACACATGTGCTGTACCTTTGTGAATATGAGGCTGTTGAAAAGCCACACCTGTTCTCGTGGCAACGGGAGACGACTGAGTCAATCCTATCTCTCCCTGTTTCTGTCTTGCACTCACACACACGTTGCATGTACGCACACACACGCACACACACACACACACACACACACACACACACACACACACACACACACACACACACACAGAGCAGAGCAGTGCAGGCACAAATGGTTACCTGTTCTCTGCTGCAAACAAAGCAGCCTTTATGAGTGTGGCTGGGCCGAGCTGCCCTGAGCACAGGACACCTGAGAGGGTGTGGGAACTGTTTACACTGATCAGCTCGTATAGTGCAGCCACTGAGCCATATAAACACGCTCAGAGCATTGCTGCATAAAAACACAAGCTCTACCGGTGTCTGCATGTGATTACCGTCTGGTTACAGTGTAATCCTCCTGCAGAAGTGCAGCATTAACTCACCTTAATGCACCTCTATGTGCACTCTGTCATGTGAGATTAGAGGTGAATTATTCCCTTTTTAACATTGTGTTATCTAGACTAACTATATGTCACGATCATCTTTAAAGATAACCCCAATGACTGAGTGTTCACATAATCCCCCAACCGACAGCCAAGTGTCTCATAAATCAACACTCTCTCTCTGTGGAAAATTAGCTATCTGCTATTTCATCAAGAAACCTCAAAGGTCCCAAAAACTGACGATAAGCCTGACCGCTGCATTCATCAAAACATGAAAGCATCCGATTACATGCACTGCACATTCCTCAAGCTGATAAAATTATACAACTCTATTAAAATTTCAATTCCAAAGACGTGTAATTTCCCTTGTCATAGCAGGGTGTTATTTGTGACTGTTATGGGCTTTGCTGCCAGTCCCCCCTCCCCCCCCCCTGTAATTTCACCAGGCTGCTCCAAGACGCCATGTCTGCACACAGCACTTAATGAACAGCACTGTGGCATGCCTTCAATGCCAGCAGCCATTTTTTTTTTACTGTGACATTTTTCATCTTGAATGTCTCAGAATAATCTTTTAATGGGTTGTATCACATAAATATGGATGATTCTGCGTCTTCCAGAGCCAAACATTGTGTAATCACATAATTAAAGTGTGTTTGATGTGTGCCAGGGGGGGAGATGAGGGTGTTAAAAACAAACGGATCCACTGTTTCAGCTGTTTGTGGTGAAGAAATACTTCTCTACCAAACATACCTTTCTACTCATTCAGAGCTTTCAGGTGTCAGCAGGTAAAAGGCAATGTTTTAATTCATCATGAAGCAAATGTATAATATATAATATTATAAGATATAAAAGCTGAAGAGTAATGAGAGCCATGTTTTGATTGGTTCTCTCAATGCTTTACTTTCACTGAGAAAGTTCTGTCTTCTACTGTATGTAGAAAGGAGGCTTGATACAAGCTAACAGAAATAGCTCACAGTGCAACATCTGGAGTAACTGTGGAAATTCTACTAGGGTATAAAAAAATGTAGAAGCTGGGAAAAGAGCAAGAAACCGTGTTTAATGGTGTTTTACTCGACTTTAATCACAGTCAGGTCTCCAGCTCATATTTGGGTTCTTACGGTCATTGTTTGTTTTTGTAGCTTTATGCATTGGAGAAAAGTTCAGGTGCAAAGTTGCTGACAATAATCATCTTACTTTGAAACCATAGGGGGTGAAAAGATGAAAAGTAGCGTGTTTCATATTCAATGTTGTAAATACAACCATGTCATACACCGTCTAAAAGAATCAAAAGACTACACGTCTGATTCTCAGCTATCTGAGAAGCCAGAGAGCAGCAGTTCACTTTGCTTGTCTCAGTATAGTTCAGAAAAGATGTTCAGGTTTTTTCTTGAGTCAGACATTTTAAGCTTCATCTTTAGAAATACCTCAAATTCTTCAACTAGAAAAATAATCTAAACTGTTGCCTTATAAGAACATGATCAACTTTACAGTTGATTTTCCTCCACAGTAGAATCAGAGCACACGTCTCAAAGGCCTCTGCTCAGTGTCTCCATAAGGTTGATACAGGCTACCATGCATCTGTGAGTTCATAACAAACTGTAAAGCTCTGATTGTGAGTGGTACTCTCAGGTGCGTGCGTGCTCTGACAACACTTCCTCATACACGGGTACACCTTTATATATAAGGCAATGCTTGGTCTGCTTCCTCACTATCTATGTGTTGTTATCATACAGAAAAGTCAGCGCAGTATTCTTTACGTTCTCAGAACCTCTTTATGTCCTCTGTTCCAAACGCTCAGACAGAAATTGTGAAAAGGACTTTTAGGTATTCTGCACCCTGAGCCTGGAATCTGTTGATGAGTGACTTGAAACTCAAGGAGCTGGTGTCTTTAACACACTGCACATTGAGTCTATGCTTGTCATATGAAACGTGCTATATGAATAAACTTGACTTAAATGAAAGACTTGGTAGCAGATTCTCTAGGATGTCGATGCTTTCAGTTTGACTTCTTGAACTGCTCACTCCAGATTTGACTCATAGTTCATTCTCTTTTAATGCTAAATTTGAGTGTTTTGTAAATTGTACTTTGTCTCTCTTTGTGTCTCTGTCTGTAACTTTGGGTTTGTGCTGTTGACTGCCTCGTCCAGGTCTCCCTTGGAAACGAAGTTCTTAATCTCAATGGGACAGATGTGGTTAAATTCAAATAAAAAGGCAGGGGCTTGCTATGAAGATACATTTTTTATGTTTTAAATTAAATTCTATGAAAAATAATTTAAGCAAACAATTAATCATTTCAGCTGTTCGATGGCGGCTAATGTGTATTTTTACTCATTTCGATTAACACTTTTCTGCTGCAAGAGCACCACATGCAGTTCAACATGCAGCTGAAAATAGTCCCTGTATAATATGTTTTATTAACTCCTGTAGTCGTTAAATTAACACACATGTCCAGCTCTTTCATTAAATAATACTTTGGCCCTGTTAACACACGTACGAGATCTAACTTGGACAACTTTCTAAAAGGTTTTTGTCCTCAGTTGGCATCAGGGGGATCCGAGCTCAGGGCTATACACGCAGAACTGAAGTAAAAAAAAGTCCTGACAGATAGAGACGTGCATGATGTACACACAAAAGGTCAACATGCTTCAGTGTTTCTTTATGAAAAAACATGAATACATGAGTTTTCCACTTCAGCACAGCAGTAATGTTGTTGCTGTTTTAGTATTAGTGCATTAATTAATACAAGTTTCAAATGTCACTAGAGGTAAAAACAGGACTCTGTAGGCTTTGCATTATTGAGGCAGTAATAAATGATCACATATGGAAATCACTGTAAACCACTTGAGGGATTTCTCTGCAGTATTAAGGAAAATAACAAACTTTTAATCAAACTCTGCTCCTTGTTTGTGCAATCCCGCCGTCTGTCCCCTCCCCCCACTCAGGGCACTGCCCCGAGCTTCAGTCCGCTGTGTTTGGTCAGACAGACTGGAGTGTCCTAACAGTGTGGTGTGAGCAGCTCATGTGTGTTTGTGACATGGCAGTTTAACTTGGTCACATCAGACCACTAATTGCCAAGCAGTAGACTAAAGAGGCCGGCATTGTCTGCCGAGACAAGACATGACATCAGTCAGCGTCACTTTTTAAGAGCAGCACACTCCTGTGTCTCTACTTTAGGTAAAAACTGTTTTTATAACATCTTCCATCAGCGCTGAGGTCGTCATGACGACACTCTGATAACATGCCAAAGATAAAAAGCACCAATTATTGTCAACACTGAAAGTATCATTTAAAAGGTTAGACAGTGTTATAAGGGAGCCCATCCATGTGATTAGTTTACTAGATATTTAATGGATATTTCTTATAGACTAAATGAACTCAACCTCATGCTAACATCGGTCACTACTGGTTGGGTACTAGACTGTTGATTTAGCCAGAGACACACATTAAAGTGAAATCGCCAAAGGTGTTAATTTCTGTTATTTCCCAGCAATAACTTTAGTGTTTACAAATATAAACGGTTAATCACAATGGTCTCATTTATCAGAAATGGCTTCTCTTTATCTAATGTACGATAAAGCTAGCATCTTTAATAAACTAACTCTAATCCTCAGTGTTATTTCAGAGCCTGAAATAGTTTAAGGACAGTCTGCAGCCCTTAAGCATTCCCAACATATACAATTAAACTAAACTCATTGAATATAAAATCCTTGATCCTTTTTGACTTTGACGCTAACACTCATTTAAAAATAAAGCGGTAACTTGCCGTTAGATTAGCCTCGCTAACTCCTGAATCCATGCTGTATTTAAACCCTGCTCCATTCTTTCTTAATACCCTGGACTACCACACAATGAGACACAAAAAAATGTCTTAGTGCTTCGTCCCTGCTTGCTCTGTGTTTTGTAATTGCATGTATCTGTTGCTGGAAATCACCTGAAAGTTACTGTAAACAAACTGTGCTTCGTTCTATTCTCTCGTGTTTATACCTGATGGAGCAGAGTGTGCAGCTGAAGTTGTGGTGGGCTGTTGCTGTTGAGCCAAAGAAGCTAGAGAAGTCCAAACTCAACTCTTCATCGTGTCCTTTGAAGGTTTATGATTGGCTGGTTTTTTCCATCCAAATCTTTTTATCAAAGTACGTGTTGACATAAAAACAAAGAGGGCAACTTAGAACTTGTTAAAAATCCAGACATTATGTAATAAGTTCTAATGCTTGTTTGAGGTGGTAGAAAATGTAATATGTTCACCTAAAATTCCTGGATTGGAAGCCAGGCTGTATCTCCTTGGTATTTTAATGGACTTCATCTAAATAAACATAAACTACGGAGCGAGACTCAGATTCCAATCAGAGAAAACAAACCAGATGTCAGGATGAAGGGCTGAGCTTTTGGAAAGATCAGACATCTGAATGCTGTGAGAATGGTTGAGTGAATTGAGGTCAGGGAGTTTCTTGGTATTCATTCCTCTTCCAGCCTCCACCCACTGAGACAGGTGAGCACCCCAGAGGCTACAGGAGGCCGTCGTGGAGGGGTGGGGGGGTGGGGGGGAGGAGTTACCCAAATGTTTACACATGGTGTGGGTCCTCTTAATCCTCCTCTGCAGCCTCTGGCATCTTCCCCACGTCCTCCGGAGACACTATGAAGATGCATACTGACAACCTGGCTTATAACCACACAAAGCTTTGACACACACAAGGCACACCTGAATGTGTGTGCGTGTGTAAGATGCTATCTGGTCTTTGATTGAAAGCGACAAGACGCGGAGAAGCCTTCCCTGACCTCGTCTCACCCGGTGGGATCCCCGCTGACAGAGAGAGACAAACAGCAATCTCTCATTTAAAAGCCGGAAAAAATGGCGACCATCTCACACGTACACGCTAAGACTTTTGGACCTTTAACCTCCCCCTCCCCCCTCTTTTTCTCTACCCTCATAACAACAGACAGGAGACATACGGCCAGGAGAGTAAAAGACAAAGGAGCTATTGACAAACTTATGGAAATAACCCACTCTAATTATGGTGCTTTGTCATAAGTCGCGCAAGCTACCAAGTCAATGGCGGGCCGGGGATCCAACACGCAGTAAATCCTGAAAATCTCATAATTAGTACCTCCTGACTGACAATAGTTATCTCTGTGAGCAGACAATCTAAGAAAAGGAGCGCTGATTTAGGATGTTTTGGCAGGTAACATGGTCATAAGAACGTTCGAGTAAAACTTTAGTACATCGAAGAAAAAAGATATTTCCTCATCAGAAAGTTTGAAAAAATAACTCAGAAAGTGTCCAATTTCAATGACATTAACATGATTTCCACAATGACACATATTAGAATATGGAGTAAAAGTGATGACTCGATATGTGACATGTCAAAGCGTCATTCTAAAGCTGAAGGTTATTTTCACTTTCTGTCAAACTGTGATTAAAAAAAAAAGGATTTCCAGTAAGCAGATGAGTCTAAAAAATGTAATAAAGTTCAAACTCTCCCTGGGATTGTCCTGCATGTCTGCTATACATGGCCCTCATTAAAAAAAAGACATTTCATTGAGTGTTACACAAAACACAAAGAAGTCAAGTCTCAAAACTGTGCAGATACATTTAAAGCATTCAAAAGGAAATAGTCGCATATTCACCAAAACTCCGATGTCTTGATCTACTTAATATTGTTTCCATAAATACCTTCTTCCTCTGAGCTCGCTTGTTGTCTGAAAACGATTCAAAGCCCGACAGGGATCCCCGCTGTGGCTCGTGACTTAATCACCCCGAACACTTGTTTATTCCAGGCAAAGCCACATTGAACATCCCACTCTTGTAAATAGTCATTAGAGCACCAATTGTGTAGAACTCTGCAGCTGAAATAGTCCATTACAAATACACTTCGTGTTGCTTTTTGAGTCATGTTGGCTTTAATCTATGGTGCCAAGCTGTTCTAGAGAATGATTCATGATTTAGTAACGTATTTTAAGAGACTTTATAGCTTCAGGAGAAGTACCAAAGAAAAGTTAATAAACACACTCACTGCTGGGTCAAGTGTTGTCATGAGAAATATTGAGTAACATCACCTTTATCTTTTCAATGTGGAAGTCATTTACCAACAAATGAAAGCAATATCTGGTTATCTATTTTCCTAGTCAATCATGTGAAACCTCTAAGCAACACTGACATAATGGTTGTCATTCACGTATCTGCCGCAGTTTGCTTTAAGATTTTCTCTTTCTGGTTTGGACTTTATTGAAAAGGAGAAAGTCAGAGTTTTCTGCGCCCAAACTGTCAATCAGAGCACTTTGATTACGATCTGATCCTCCACCACTGAGCTCTGGCAGAGCTGACCTACTTTACAACAAATTGCTGATGCATCTCTGTACATTCATCTGCTGCTGTGTTTACTCGGCTCTCTTCAGCTATGTGTTTTCTAGCTCTCTGCTCCACTTCTCCCCCAGCTGAGCACCAAGCACTTCCTCCTCACCCCTCCTCCCCTCCCCACCCTTCTTCTTGTTTTTATTATCTGGACAGGTATGGACAAGCAATCCACAGAGTTGCTTGTTGTTTTGAAATCTGATCGTGGTAAAAAAAAAGTGGAACGCACATTTTAACGAGCTGACCATCCAGAAGTGATGCCACTTGAGCCAAATAAATCCCTGAATGTCAGCAGTGTGATCTGGGTCAAAGCCATGAACTGTAGAGAAAAAAACAACTTTACTTTAAAGAGTCTGAAACTTAAGCTTTAACTGGAGCTGTTTCACACCAGTGCAACACCTAGCTTGTGTTTTCTTTTTTCATAAAAGCATCACATTTTGCAAAGAAAGCAAACATTATGAAGGAACATTATCATGCATGAGTACAAATGTGAAACACACACCGCGTCTTACTGGATGGATCAAAATGTGAAAGAACCCGAGGGCTACAGTGCTAGACAGGTGTGCCGCATAGACACACATCGCCTCCGGCCTCAAGTTTTAGCCTTCATGCATGGGCCAAAATATTCCCTGACTTGCATATGAACTAATAGAGGGCAGATCCTGAGTGTTTGTCTGGCTGTTAGAGAAAGATTGCAGTCTTTTAAGGCAGCCTAACTCTAATATTACCTTGTGAATGCACACGTTGTTAACTCCGTAGGTGGTCTGATTTATTGTTGGTTTGAAGACAAGTTCATGTCCAACTTCAGAAGTGCCCAACCCCCCCCCAGATGAGACCCTCTTACACACAGACACATGCCCACATTCCCTGGATGACTCGGCAGGCTCATTCCTCTGAAATTGACCACTAAACCGAAGCAGGAGACAAACAAAGACACTCAACTATATACGCCAGAGAGAAAGGACTGTTATTATGGGCTATTAAAGGCTGCTGCTATGTAGGCCACGAGCCAAAGAAGCTAGAAAGAGTGACAGGACTTGAAAATATCAGCGCAACTCTTGTTTTAAGTGCAGGTCAGTCAATGATGCCTCATGATTTTTTTGTTTTGTTTTTGAGGAAAACAGGTCAAACAGTGCAAACAGAGGAGAGGCCGTCACGTTCAGGTTAGCAGCTGAGCGTGTGAGTTTGCACGTGAGGGTAAATACCACAAGGAGCACAGGTAACATTTGCATGCAAAGTTAGGGAGAAGGAGGGCGAGGCGTGGTATCCTGGTTCGCTTCCCCACAACACACACACACACACACACGCGTTCAGACAGCCACTGTCTGAGTGGCAGGTGATGGGGCAGGTGCGCTTCAGACAGAATTACAGTTGGGAGGGGAGGGAGGAAGTGAGGAAGGTGGAGGGGGTTAGATGGGTTATAAATCTGTGTGTGATATGAGCAGGCATGCACAGGGAAATGAAATGCAAAGTAGTGTGCTTACAGGCAGAAATTCAATCTCATCGACAAGAAATGAATATCAAATGTCTATATTCAATGTCTTCAGAATCTTTTTTACGACCTGATGAATATTCATAGTAATCCTATCAGAAGTTTGCAATCACACAGGGGATCTCCAGCCACTCATAAAGTGGAGTTAAACAGTTCAAGGTCCTGATTCATTGCCTTGTGCTGGTTACACGTCTATCCAATGTGCAGGTGATGCATTCGAGTCAGACATACCGTAGTAAATCAGATAATCCAGAAAGCACCCACAGCTATATATTTGTGCTCCAGTCAAAATACGTATCTCCAGACTTTGCAGACACACACACAGCAGCAGCAGTCAACTCACATGACAAAACAATTAGTCATCAGGACTGCAGACGGAAAAGACAGCCATCACCTCAGCCCGACCTCTCACACATGGTGTGAGATAAGAGGTTCAGAAAAAGCTTCTCATTTCGTAATGGAAATCTTATCTTTATAATATGGTGTCATGTTTCAGGCTCAGTCTGAGTCGTTGTCTTTGTTATTTCAATAGTTTTTAATCCATTGTCTTTATTGGGGCTGATTTTATTTCAGATTTGTATTTATTGACATCTAACATATAATTGTTTTACTGTCTTCATTTTAAATTCCAGTTAATTTGATCCAGTGTTGTCTATTTTGTACTTATTTTCTGTTTATTTTTTAAATCACTTTTCGGAGTTTGATTCCAAAACTAAACTCTGCCTTCATTACGTCTTTGTACATTCATATTGATGTCATAACGGTGTAATATTAGTGTCTCAGTCTATCAATTCACATTGTGTTACAACAATGTGGAAGCACAAAGTGTAGAGAAACAGCAGGAGCTCCACATACACACACATGGACTCATGTATGAATGCACACACAGCTCTGTTTTCCACTCTTGCCTGGTAACGCCTCCATTACTACCTCCCACAACAACCTCCCACAACAACCTCCCACAACAACCCTCCATTACACCTCTTGACATTCATATAGGAGAGACATATACAGGACATAAATATCACGTTTTGAACATGTAGTCTGAATAAAGCGTATTATGTATCACCTTGTGCAGCAGCTATCTATGAAACATGCTCTATAAAGGTGAGTTGAATTGTTTCATGTGTAGGAAAGGTCGTCAAAATGCTCAACACATTGATGCCACGGGTAAAATGATATAATCTCCTTTATTTCAGTAATTCAATAGTACTGAAAAGTACCAAAGATTAAAAAAATTCAGATCTTCGGTCATATTTTCAACCAAAAGCTGCATATTGGCAACATATTTGTGCAATTCAGACAGTGTGCAGTAGTTTGCCTGCATTTTTGGGTATTTAAACTCAAGAAATGACCCAGTGTTAGAGGCCTTGGACTTGTATTTATGTTGCCGTTGAATCGAAACATGTATTGATATCGTTTGTTTGTGTATCAAAGTCCTAAAATCTAGTATCATGACAGCCTTATTTGTAGGTCAGAACAATAAAAAGGATGCAGCTTTCCCGTGACAACTTTCAAAATCATAATCTGGCTGCTGAATGTCATAACTGCATCTGTTGTGTGTCTCCCTAATGAAGCAGAGTAAACAACATTAAGACCAGTCGGAGGCTCCACATGAGTAAACAACAAACAAACAGTGAGGCAATGGGGAAAGACAGCGAAACCTTATGTGTGCTTGAAGTTAGATTCACATACTGGAAGCACACACACAATCATGCATGCACTTACAGATCCATACACACTCAAAACCTGAGGCTCTTTACTCGCCTGAAGCTCCAAGCAGAGGCTGACTTTTATGCTGAAATGCCCTCATTGAAAGGGAAAAGGGAAGATTGTGCGTGTGCTGCGGCGCCAAGTTTCAGCCATGTACAGTTTTTAACAACCCCTCATCCAGCATACTCGAGACATGCACTTACCTGCCCCGCTCTGCAACAACTCATTTCTGAACTGTAACCATCACACTCAAGGCTCACCTCACTCTGCACTGCCTAGGGAACTGCTGCAAACAGTGTGGATGAAAGCAGCAACTTTTTCAAAGAGAATACATGAACAGTGAAAGCTAATGATCCCACTTGTGCGATGTCTGCAGCTACTTGAACTTATCATTTGGCTCTCTGCAAGTTTCACTTTCTAAACCAGAGCAAACCTGATGCATAAATATATTTAAATCTCTGATTAAACAGCTACTTTTGTCAGCAGACATAACAACACCCAGGCAAACAGAGTCCTGTGTTTGCCACCTGATACTTCATCACATAGCTGTGTTGTTTCCTGAATCCCATATGGAGACAATGTCTACCTTTGTCTTCAGAGCATATATGCTGTCATATAAATGCAATGCACCTGACAAGCTGCTCTACTTCCTCCCAAGTGCTCCACACAAAGCAAAGCTTGCACTCTCAAATAACACAGCTCAACTTTCTCCCCCAGAAGTAAAATCCTCCAACTTAGCAAGGCCATGACAAGAATGTGAATGTATTTCTTCTCTTGTCTGTGTGAAAGGCTTATTGTTGCAGGTGTTTTTTTTTTTAGTACTTTACCTCATCTGTGTTAGCAGCCTAGTGTGTGTGCTGGATGGTGGCCAGCAGCAGTGTGTGAATCCAGGCCATCCCAGGGTCAGTCTGAGCCACTCTGCTATCCATTGCTGCCTTGTGTTCCTCCCGGCTTCTTTCCTCCCTTCTCCTCCTTCAGCTTCTTCTTCTCTTTATTTCCAACGCAGCTCACTCATTTCACATCAGCGCTCCTCTGCCTGCGCCTTCTCCTTCTTCTTTGTGCTCTCCGCAATCCTCTGGAAAACAATAACAGGCTGAAAAACAGCCACCACCACTTGCTGCTCTCAGAGCTACTTACAATGCAGATCCCCTCTCTACGCTCCTCTGCTCTCCCTTCCCTCCCTGCTCCTTCCCCTCCCTCTCTTTCTCTCTCTCTCTCTCTTTCTTTCTGCTACTGTTGGTGAAAGCTCATTTTCTCTCACTCTCCTCCCCCTCTCTTGCCCGTCCTCTAACTCTAATAGTTTAGTGTCTCATTTCAGCACCTGCTTTGACACAGAGAGGAGGAAGTAGACAGACAAATGTGGCTGCTTGATAAGAGTGTTTACACGTTTTTGTAGTGTGTGGCATGACAGTTAGGTACACTTGTTCTGTGAAGACTTTCCTTTGTGGTTGAATCGGTTTTGTGTACATTTACACATTCTAATCTTAAAACAAGCCAAACAAATTGCATGCAAAGGTTCACATTTAGTCTTCATGCATGCAATGTTATCTGCAGAGCAAGAGTTGCTTGTGGCTGTGTGTTTGTGTGTGTGCATGCAGCTTTCACTAAACGTCAAACTGGGAGTTGGTGTCAGAAAGAAGCTGCTATGACATGCTTGAACTCCCTCATCTTTTTTCCCTGCTCGCTGCTGTATCAACTATGTTCACTAATCAAACATGAAAGGAATGGTGGTGGGTGGTGATGATGGGGGAGCGGGTTTACCTCGGGACACTGGTTTACTCAGTGGCGGTGGTCCTCTAATTGTCCCCCTTTTTTAGGGAGACTAAAGCAGGTCAGTAAGGGCTCGGGAATAATTTGTGTCTTTGCATTTTAATCACTATTCCCAGCTAGGATTTATTTGTAAGGGGATTTTCTGAACGTTGTCAACTTCAAATATGTTTGGTTCTATAAAATGTATTATGTACAATAATAAAAAATATAACTGGATAATAACCAAATCAATCAAATGAAGCAAATATAAAGAGCTAACAAATTAGCATTGAGCTAAAGATGCCGACATGTCCCTCAGAAGTTGGCGGAGGAAACAACATCAGAGTCTAAAGGAGAGTAAATATTGAGCTAGCTCTCATTAACTGTCAAGAAACATGACTCCAGATAAATGCAGATATTGCTCTGAGTCTGCTGGATGTTTTAACAGGAGACTGTTGACTTTAAAGTTAGAAAAGTTAAGTTAGAAGTTAGAAAATGAATTATATTCTTTGTCTTTACATAAGCAAAAATGTATTTGGCCTCTTTGGAAAATTAAAGTTCTGTAGACTTCAATGTTTTGCTGCTAAACGAGTTTACTGACCAGCTGTGGGTAATTTAAGTTCTAGTTTCAACTTGTTTGATTATATTTATAAACTGAAGGCTGTTTCTACCTTATCAGTAAGTTTGGGTTGATGACTAACTGTGACCAGAACTTTCTCTTCAAACTCATTGAGCATTAACTTGAACTTGTGATGAGTCAGGATGAAGTCTTGTTTCCTATGCTTTTCTATTTTTTATTTTTGCTTTGATTGTTGTGCTTTTGCATAATTTGGTAATATGGTTTTAGCTCATACAAGTACCCTGTAAGGTTTACATCAAGGGTGCTGCACAAATTAATATAATTATTTTAATTTAAAATGTATTATTTAAATTCTGCAAAGGCTGCACGGTGGTGCAGTGGTTAGCTCTGTTACCTCACAGCGAGAGGGTTCCTGGTTCAAATCCACGTTGGACAGAGCCTCTGTGTGGAGTGTGCATGTTCTCCCTGTGTATGCGTGGGTTCTCTTCGGGTACTCCGGCTTCCTCCCACTGTCCAAAGACATGCTCGTTAGGTTAACTGGTGACTCTAAATTGCCTGTAGGTGTGAATGTGGCTGGTTGTCTGTCTCTATATGTCAGCCCTGTGATTGACTGGTGAACAGCCCAGGGTGTAACCCCGCTTCTCGCCAAATGACAGCTGGGATTGGCTCCAGCCCGCCCGCGACCTGAACGGGAAAAGCGGTATAGATAATGGATGGACGGATAGGTATAGGGGATCGTTAAGAAAAGTTGATAATCAATATTGAGTGTTATTGTATCATAATAACATAAAGATTTCTACTTTAAAGTGAAAACATAATAACATATGTTTAACAAATAATTTGATTTGAGAAATATTCTACATATTGATAAGAACAGAAAGTCGTTCTGCAAACATCAGATCTTTCCAGCTGCATAGTTAATCTAAATCATACTTCTTATCTCTGATGTGGGTCAGCCTGAACGGGCCTCATTAGCAATGCAAAGTAAAGAGTTTTTTTTGAAGTTGTTTTGTGAGATGTCAAAATGCATCTGTTTATGTTGTAGCATGTCCTCCGCTGCATCGTTACCTTGTGGCTGGTTCAGAGTTTTGTTTTGCAGCTCGTGCATGCATGCTTCTCCTTCTACGCTCCAGCAGTGGTTGAATGAGCCAGCCGGTGTCCACAGTGCATACCTGTGCTCGCTGACATGTACTAACTCACTCTTCCTGCAGGCCATGGCAGAGGAACGCACAGCAATCATAACAATTAGGAGATGAATGTGGCCAAGAGGGAGGAGAGGGAGGGAGAAGAAAGAGAGTGGATATTAAAAAAAAAAAGTAAGGATTACAACGCTGGAAATATGTGAGGCAGAAGGAGAGAGTACGGGAAAGGGTGAAGAGAGGGTGAGGAGGAAGAGGAGGAGAGAAGATAAAATCAAAGTCAGGAGCTGCCTGAGGCCACAGCCACTGGGTGGAGTCTGTAAGAGGAGGTGGAGGAGGAAGGCAGAAATCATCAGTGAACACCTGTCTCTTTCTGACTCCTAATAAATCAGCGTCCTCTGTACCTGTCTGCACGTCCCTGCTGTTTAGGTTTACATCCTCTGAGAAGGGTATGGAGAGAGAAGAAAGTTAAAAGTAGATTGTAAACAAAGTTCATCCCAACAGCACATCAGGTCCCAACACGGAGAAAGCTTTTGCATTCAACAAACTAGATTTATTTTGCTCTAAAAAGTCTAAATGAAAAACAGCTCAAACACTAAATATTTTCTATATAAAGGAACTATTTCACTTCCATTTACAGTACAATACAGCAGCAACTCTCAGAAATCCTTCACATGAAAGTCTGCTGAGCATTCAAGTGGACAGGGCGGACATTCTCAGCATCCATGGACGGCAGACATGGACAGTATATTTGTATTTACATACACATTTCAGACAAAGTTGTAGATGTTTCAACATGTTCAGCATCTTGAGATGACAGCAGATACATTTCTGGAAAACGACAGAGTTCCGATGCCTTTTCATTAGAATAACAGGAAGATATAGACAGTTGCTTCCTTGAGTGCCAGTTATTGTTTTAAGTCTAATAGCTAAGGTGTTTTACATGTAAGTGTTTTTTGACCTCAAGGGGTTATCATAAGTATAATAAACAATGGTGGTGAACTAAAAAGTCTGTGTGTGTGTGTGTGTGTGTGTGTGTGTGTGTGTGTGTGTGTGTGTGTGTGTGTGTGTGTAGGGGGGGGACTGATGGGGGGGAAGTCTGAGGAAATTAACCCTAATAATAATATTATCAAGACACATTTTTGACAGACCACTGGAAAGTGTCCTGAACAATGTAAGTTCAGGACAATGTAAATTAACTTTAAATTAAATTAAATTAAATTATTTCAACTAAAAATAGAATTCATTTAGGTTGTATGTCGAACAATCTTCTTCTAATATACGACATCAAGATTCTTAAAGTCTGTGATCGGCTGAGGAAGTTCTGCACTATTCTTTGTATGCATACATGCAGTATTTTTGGCCAAATAAAGTCCTGATGTCTTCTAGCACTATCCTTTTTATTGAGGAGTTAACCTAGAGGTCCCACTGGCACCTTTGAAAGTCATTTTTCCCTCTTTGCAGCTGTATCAAAGAAAAATGCACGATCCAGAATTGTTGAAGTTTGACCTTGTGTTGGATTTGAGTCAGGGTTTCTTGACCTTTGTTGTGCTCTCCCCAAACGTAATAGACTTAATCAGTGGGGTGCTCGTTTGAAAGTAAACTGACAGCACGGTAAATAGAAGTGATTCACTGCCCTGTCTTGTTTAAAGTCTCACTTATAACCACACCCAGCTACAGTGATGGGTGTGGTTGTGTTGCTGTCAGACTGAACTCTGTTGCATGTGCTACCACACCAAACATTGCAGACACAGGAGTACACCTGTACATCAATGCATTAAGGTGAGAACATAAACCACCAGAGGTTAAGTTTCTCTTCTCTGTCATTAAAACCTTGAATATGAATTTACTAACATTTAGCTCTGTGTTCATACTAATTAGTCTAATTCCGCTGTGACTGCGACACACTGCTCCAGATGTTTGTGTCGAACTCTAAAATTATCAAAGTCTCATAGTTTAAACGAACCATGCAGCTACTCCAGTTAGCCAGTCGTAATGCAGCTTACTTGTACGAGTGTGCTTTGTTAATGCTAGTTATTGTGCTTGTTTCTTTTGCTGAAGATTAGCAAAGAGGCTTCTACATTTTATCCAGAACGTTTCACTTTTCAATCATGTATACATTTTTGTCATTTGATCACATTATTGCCACGGTTACATAACATTAGTTTTGTTACATTTGGCTTGGGTTTGCTCAGGTGAGGGTCGAGTTTCTACTCGTTCCATGACTCTGAGTCCCGTTTATATGTTTCCAATGAGGGAAAAAGTTCACTTGTAATATCCCAGATGTGAAGGTGTGTCTCCTCTCAAACCAGTCGTTTCCAGTGCTGGAGTCCTAACTCATGTTTCCAAAGGACGCGTCGCTTGCTTCGGGGTAGGCAGTGCAGTTGAGTTTGAACATGGAAGGAATGAAGAAGGAGCAGGCAGAGAGAGGAGAGAGTTAGTTCAGTCAGACAGATTAATGTAAGAGATAAGAAAAGGGGGGGGGGGGGGGGGGGAAGCTGACACAGACAATCCTTGTTACAACTTGCTACTGAATCAAATCTGGCTGCTACTATATTATATTCTTAAGGCACATACTGGTTAGAAAAGTTATGCTGCCAATAAAACATAGTGTACACACTCTCACATAGGAGTATATGGAGTCAGAGCTCTGATGGGCTAAGCTTAATGTAGCCTAAAGCTTTGAATGACAGGAAAACAACTAGCCTGGCTTGGCCTTAAAATATAAAAAATAAAAAAACCTAGCAGGGCATCAAACATTTTGTAATGTGAGCTTAGTTGTACAACCCCTAACATCACCTGAAACAAACATAAACATGCCAGTGTGTTATGTTCTGCTCATCTTGACAATAAAGCAAAATAAAGTGACCGTGTGCATCCTCCTAAAGTCTGGTCTTGGAATTTGCTACTTTTGGTACATTGTACTTTTACAGAGAACAAAATAATAACCAGGGAACAGATAAGTGGACTGTGGGAGCCAGGCTTAGTGCCTCCTACGTGTTTGCTAAGCTTGCTAACTTTGTCCTGACACCAACTCCTGAGTTACCACATTCAATGTCTTTGCTGATAAGGCTGCAGTTTCATTTTTTTAACCAGTTTGGATTCTGCTTGTAGTTGTGGGTAGTTTATTAGAATGAGGGTCTATAACACAAAGACACTAACAACAACTACCTTTACTATATGTGTCTGATAAAATACAGTTTAACCATACAGAAATACTATACATTTTGTGATTTTAAATTCAAACTACAACATACAGACCCCATTAATCACTACACAGGTATAAAGTCTGGATGCATCACTAAAATATGTACTCCCCTTACAACAACTCTGTACCAACAAAGTACATTTTTATTAAATATATTTTATGGCATGTTTCAAACACCCTGTACGCCTTTGGTCCCTGACTTGTCCAGTCTTACCTTCATGTACTTTTATCTGTTAACAATGTTTGGGGAATTAATTTCCTTTGATTTAAGAAACTGTAACTTAAAATTCCAGGTAGCAAAAAATAAAATATTTAAAATATAACTTATTTAAAGTCCCTATGAAACGAAACTTCGAGACATCATCTAACTGCCATGTTGTGACGGACTACAAACTCAAACTCTATAGAACCAATCACAAGATTAAAGGCGGAAAACACTTGTGGGATGAATTTGATTGGATCGTTCGTTTTTTGGTTGAAATTGTGTTAACGCCCTTTAGTGTGGGATGAGTGATCACACATTTGAAACGGGAGATAAAAAAACTGTTATTTTGATGTAAAAATATTCAGACTAATGCTTAATTGAAAATATTTACAATGGCAGATAATAAGCTCTTAACAAAGGAACACTGGGTTACATTTCATAGCAACTTTAAGAGCCAAAGGTTCATCATTGAATTGCTCCAAATGTAAAGTATTATGATCTGAATCCATTCTAAGTAGATCACCTCTCCTCTGATAAGTGAAATAATGACATCCATGCTGAGAATGCCATTTACTTACTTGTTGTGTAGTACTCATCTGCCTTCATCCGGCAACATTCACTACACGAGACAGAGACACATGACAACAGCATGGGTCAGAGAACAAGAACACACACACACGCACGCACGCACGCACGCACACGCACACGCACACACACACACACACACACACATACACTGATAGACAGGATGAATATAACACTGTACAGGACTGTTTGTGCACAATGTGACTGAACTGTGAAACAGAGTGTAACTGTGTTGTTAGCTTCCAGAAATAATGATTTTTCATCCCAGTGAAATCCTTTCTGTCATACACATCCACAGCAGTGCTGATGGAGGAAATGATCAACCATGTCAAACACAGCCGCCCACAAGCTATACAGTACGGATGTAATCAAATGCATCTGACATATTTGGCCCTGATCCCAAACAGATTAGCTTTAATGATCATGTTGCGTGCAGTGTAGCGAGTTTCTAACAGCAAGTGGAGCCACAGGTGCTTTGTAACTGCTCAGTGGAGGTGTGTTAATGGCTGGGTGAGCTTTTAAGAGGCTTTAAAAATATGGAATCTTTTTTATGGGAATCAACAGGCTCGGTGACAGGTTTAACGCTGTGTGAATCCTGTGAATTCTGCAGGGGTTTTGTTTCAGTGGTTTTCTTGAGTGGAGATTTATGGACAACAACAAACTGACGAGTGTGCGGTCTGTGGATGTGGAACAACTACCGCACATGGCCTCCAGACATGGGGCGTGCGCACTAACCACTACGCTACTGGCGCCCCTGAGAGAATGTCTTTTAATTTGATTTGGTTGATTTGACAATTTTAAATAGTAAGAGAACTCTGATAAATTTGATCCCTGATCAATCTTTCCACTGTTTTCTCCGGATATATTTGTGTTCTTATCGTCATACAGAGTCTTGATGCATCGAGTACCCTAAGGATCTTGACTGGGCCTCAAGCTCATTCAATTACTGATCTTGATTTTCTGCTTTTGATGAGTGTGTTTTGCACAGTTACTGCATGTGTGATTGTTTGTGTGTGTGTGTGTGCGTGTGTTCAATATTCTACTGACCTGGGCTGGAGGAGCCAGGGGTTGCAGGGGCGGCCCCTCGGCTTCGACTCATCAAAAGAGCCTCCTGGTTTTCTGCCAGCGCCTGCTTGGCCAGGTAGCGCTCCCTCTTTATCTTCAGTTCCAGGGATTCAGGGACATCAGGTACGATCCAGTCGATGGCTCGCAGCACAAAGAAAACGGCATGCTGGAAGAGAAAGGATATGGAGACACTTGAGCTCGTCGTCAGATGAAGGAAAACTGCTTCTAGTGTCAGAAAATGATGTGGAAAGCATCATTGTGTCTTTAAAATTGAAATTAATAAGGTGAAAGAGTCCACTTCAATCGTAGTTCGTCAATCTCCCTTCCTGTCTCTATCAGCCAACTTCAGTAGCCCCGGGAGGCAAGTCAGAAAATAAAACATTATAACTTCACATTTTTATCCTTAAAACAAAAAAGGATTTCCAAGATAATGTCCTAAGTGGAACATTTCCACTTTAAGTTTCAAAAAAACTTTTTTCAGGATGTCTTTTCAAGGTTTCTCTTTTTTACGTGATAAAAACTGAAACGTTTTTGGATTTCTAATTTCTAGTTTTTTTTCCTCATTCACCTTCCAGGGATTTCAAAGCCTTTTCCCTTTGTCCAGTAGATTTATCTCCATGACGACAAGTCTCTTTGGAAACGAAGGTCATAAAATGTAGCCTAAACTCTCTACTTGAGTAAAAATTCATTGATTTTCAAAGTGCAAGATATGTTACTGTCTCCGAATTATTCCCCCTTCCGCTTCACCTCAGTGACCTTCTTTTCCTGTCATGATCTTCTCTGTTTTCTCATGAAACTTAAAAGACAAAAACAAGGAGCAGGAGGAGGAATTGCTGAACACATCAGAGAGAGAGAGAGAGAGAGAGAGAGAGCAGAGTCAAAAGGAAGTGCTATAAAACATGAACTGTAAAAGAGAAAAAGGGCCTATGGTTGTGCCTTAGAGAAGTACTCGCAGTGTGGAGAAGAATGGAAAGACAGAAGAAGCAAGAAGTGTGAAAGAAAGGTAAAAGAAAGGAGAAAGAGCAAACATGAAGGTAGCTGCAAAATAAAATACAATCTGTTGGACTTCTAAGTGTAGGTAGAGCATGAGATGAAAAACTAAAATAGATATTAAGAGTGGGAAAATTTTTGTGGGAATGGATGTGCATGAAAGAGCAACATCAAGAGCGGGTGAGAAATGCTGTTCTCCTGAAATCAGGCAAACTAAAAAACAGAGATACATACACAAATAAAAAGAGAACAAGATGCATGACAGAGTCAGGATGGTAGACAATTAACATGAGACATGACAACAAGAAAAAACACAGACCTGTTCAGATCAACTTTAGCTAACATAAGAGCAGAGCAGCTCCCTTCATACCTCAAATGCAATAATAAAACCAAGTCTGACGGCTAGAAGCTCCCAGTAGAAGAGTGTGTAGTTTCCACTGTTGTCTCTGTAAGCTTTATATCTTAAAAAGAGAAAAACAGAGTTTTATTAGTATACACTGTGGAACGGTTGGGTTCTTGATTCTCGCATATAAGAGCTAAATAATGTGTGAAACATCAGCATGACCACCCAAGTCTGTTTATTAAGGTCAGCTGATTTTAACCAAATGTGGGAATTTGACCCTTCAGTTACAGTACATGCATTCAGACAATGATCACACAGTTTACCTGCACATGGGGTACGCAGTGTAGTTAAGAGGGGCATAAGCCAGGGTGAAGTTTACGTATCCGTTGAGATCGTTGTCAAACTTGTACTGGTAGAGCAGGCGAGGTAAAAAATCTGAAGTAAAGG